>NC_134358.1:533154044-533454044 GCF_048569485.1 Anomaloglossus baeobatrachus | reverse complement strand
GCGGTACGTGCGGCGTCACAGCGACGTCACACAGCAGTCGTCCAATAGAAGCGGAGGAGCGGAAAGCAGCCGAAAGAAAGTGACGCCCACCTCGTTGCCGGCAGGACGCATGTACATTGTTGTTCGTCGTTTCCGGGGTGTCACACGTAGCGATGTGTGCTGCCTCAGGAACGACGAACAACCTGTGCCCTGCAACAGCAACGATATTTGGGTTTAGAACGACATGTCAAGGATCAACGATAAGGTGAGTATTTTTGATCGTTAGCGGTTGTTCGTACGTTTCACATGCAATGGCGTAACTAACGAGGCCGGATGTGCGTCACGAATTCCGTGACCCCAACGACATCTCGTAAGTGATGTCGTTGCGTGTAAAGCGGCCTTTAGTCCATTGAGGTACATTTTCATTTCTAGACAACTTTTGTTCTTTTTTATTATTTGCAAAGCCAAAGGAACAAAAAAATAACAAATCTTGCATTTTGTTTAATTATTTTGTACTGTGAGAAAAATAATACATTAATTTTATAATACAGATTGTTACTTATTATTTATACTTTTTCAGATTTTTTTTTTAAATATTAATGCCTTGTGTAATGGGATAAAGATTTGTGGGTTTTTTTCTTTTTCTACATATACTTTACCATTTTAGTTACCTGTTTTTTTTAACATTTTTTAGTCTTACTAGAGCACCATCACTAATCGCCATACCTCCTTTTGCAGTGTATTATGACTGTCGGTTTAAAACTGACATATACCATACCAAAAGGGGTGTAAAGTAGGGGCCCTCTTTGGCTCTCAGCTATCATGTATACCTGTATACACTCACCAAGGGGTGCCAATGAAATAAAGAGTGTGCCCCTAATTGCTTTGATGCCACAGTGGCTATTGACCGCAGCATGTTAGGTGTTAAATTATGTGGATTGGTCTCCTGGCTGTTTACTGCAGGGTACCAGTTGTAGTACTAGACAGTGGACATCTACTGTGACTTGTGGCTATGCTACAAAAACAAAAAAAACCCTTAATATATATATTTTTTATTTTTTTATGCTGTCACACCTGGCTGGGTGCTGCCACATGTAAATAATTTTGCTGACAGTCAATTCCTGCATGCCTTAACTCTCTTTGTCCTTGTGAATTATATATACGAGCACTGCTCCATTAAGTAGGCATGTGAACTTGTGACATTGCGCTAATAATAATAATAGATCTGGTATTGTGCAAAATAAAGGGCAGATCTTTTTGTTTAAATCTCGTAACATGACCATTGTACCCTAAATGTACTGAATTTATCATTCCAGGAAATTGAGGCTTTATTAGATCTTGAAAAGAATTAGTCTATTGTCATCAAACCGGCCGACAAGGGGGCAATATAGTAATAATGGACAAGGAACAGTATCGCGACATGTGCCAGAGAATTTTGCAAGACAGAAGAACATGTATACAGCTGCAAACCAACCTCACAGCTGAATTTCGGAAAAGTCTAAATGAGCAGTTAACAGCAACTAAGTAGGACTTAATTTATAACAAGGAGTTTTCTCCAACAAACCTGATAGTAATGCTGTTTTGGTAGAGATGTAATGGAGGATCTGAGAGATCTGAAAGAGCTGGTGCTAAAAGTCGGATCTCTAGCAAGGCTGAATGTAAAGGCTTTACATAGTTATATCGCCCATAGTTGAGTTTGTTGTACCATTAGACGTCCTCTCTAGCAAAGTAAGAAACAAAAAATATCATGGATTCCCATGAAGGGGATCCCGATTTGATCACGTTTTAGGTAACTGAAATAAGTAGTCTTAATAAGGCTGGTGTCTTGCATCATTGCACCCTGCATAATTTGATACAACTCTATTGCCTCAATTAACAAATATTTGCATCCATGCTTCATATAATAGCTGTCAGGGCATAGGAGAAATTACTTTCTACTTTTCTTTATTTATTTTGAATAAGATATGCGATAAACTAATAGAAGAGGCAGATCAGCTGATGAACCTTTTAGATATGTTGGCAAATGCAAATATGCAGTAGATCTTTGTCAGTGTCATTACTGCCCCTTGATATTACTAAGTTAATATAAATTGCTAATACATACATTACTAAGCTAATATAAATCTTACAGAGCCACTCCTTAGTTGCCCTGGCTGTGTGTTGCAGGTCATTGTCATGCTGGAAGACGCAGCCACTACTCATCTTCAATGCTCTTACTGAAGGAAGGAGGTTGAAGGCCAAAATCTCGCAATACATGACCCCCATCCCTCCTCCCATCAATAAGGTGCAGTCTTACTGTACCCTTTGCAGAAAAGCACCCCCAAAGTGTAATGTTTCAAACCCCATGATTCACGGTTGGGACGGTGTTCTTGAAGATGAACTCATCCTTCTTCTTCCAACAAACAGAGTGAGTGGAGTTGATACCAAAAAGTATTATTTTGGTCTAATCTGACTATATTCCCTCTCTGTATCATCCAGATGGTCATTGGCGAACTTCAATCGGGCCTGAACATGTGCTGCTTTGAGCATGCCCTGCAGGATTTTAATCCATGACAGTGTAGTATGTTAATAACTGTAATCTTTGAGACTGTGGTCCCAGCTCTATTAAGGTCCCTGACCAGATCCTTCTGTGTAGTTCTGGGCTGATTCTGGACCTTACTCAGAATCATCCTTAGCCCACGAGGAGAGCCCATTGGAGCCCAGACAGAGTGTACCTTCCATTTTCTAATAATAGCTCCAACGGTTGTTGCCTTCCAATCGAGCTGCTTGTCTACTGTCGTGTAGTACATACCAGCCTTGTGCAGGTCTACAATTTTGTCCCTGGTGTCCTTAGACAGTGTTTGGCCTTGGACATGGTGGAGAGGTTGAAGTGTGATTGATTGAGTGTGTGGACAGGTGTCTTTTATACAGGTAATGGGTTGAAACAGATGCAATTAATACAGGTAATGAGTAGAGATGAGCCACCCCCCTAGTGTTCGAGTTCGGTTCGGATCGTCGAACGGCGGCTTAGTTCGGCGAACGTTCGATGAACATTCGACGAACACCTTCGAACCCCATTGAAAACAATTGGAGGAAAACAAAAACACATACAAACACATTATACATGTACACATACAGTTAATAAACATTGCCATTACACTTATAGGTCCCTGCGACGCGTCCTGCACTCTGTCTTCCGCCGCTTTTCCTTCCGATCATCGCTGCGCCCTCCCGGTAACCAGCACTGATGATAGGACTTTCCGTGACGTCGTCATAGCATGTGACCAGTCACATGTCTATTATCTCATTGGCTACAGACTGGTCACATGGCTAGACGTCATGCTAGGTCCTGTCGGTGCATCTCTCCGGTACGCGGTGCCCATTTGAGCATCTCCGTGTACCGGCGAGATGCTTGGGCACATGCTTGGCTCCTCGTTCCTGCATGTCAGCGCTCTTTACAGAGTCAGCCTACATGCAAGGACTGGATGCCACAGCCGGTTAATATAGCAACGGTGGCAGCGGTGACGTCACCGCTTACAACCCACAGCCTCTGCTCACTCACTGAGTGATTAGACTGCACGGGAGCAGCAGCGTCTTCCTCCCATGCAGTGCTGTCTGATATAGCAGAGCTGCATGGGTTGAAGGAGAAAGAAGACAGAAGAACAGGATCGTGGAGGGGTGAGAGGGAGTAATAAACATGGAGTCTCTAAGTGTGTCTGTGTATTTATTTCTATTAAAGTATTTTTTCTCTGTGTGGTGTCTTTTTTTAACCCTTTATTGGAGATTCTTAATGGCCGGGTTAAACTTGCCTGACATTAAGAATCTCTGGCTTAATACTAGCTAGTAAAACAAAGCTAGTATTAACCCATTATTACCCAGCGAGCCACCGTCACCAGGGCAGCTGGAAGAGTTGGATACAGCGCCAGATGATGGCGCTTCTATGAAAGCGTCATTTTCTGGGGTGGCTGTGGACTGCAATTCGCAGAAGAGGGGCCCAGAAAGCTCGGGCCAACCTGTGCTGTGGATTCCATTCCCCAGCTGCCTAGTTGTACCTGGCTGGACAAAAAAATGGGGCGAAGCCCATGTCGTTTTTTTTAATTATTTCATGAAATTCATGAAATAATTAAAAAAAGGGCTTCCCTATATTTTTAGTTCCAAGCTGGGTACAAATAGGCAGCTGGGGTTTGGGGGCCTGCCTGCTGTGCCTGGCTAGCATACAAAAACATGGCGAAGCCCATGTAATTTTTTGGGGGGGGGGCAAAAAACTCCAGCATACAGTCCTGGATGGAGTATGCTGAGCCTTGTAGTTCTGCAGCTGCTGTCTGCTCTCCTGCATACACTAGTGAATGGAGCATGCTGAGCCTTGTAGTTCTGCAGCCGCTGTCTGCTCTCCTGCATACACTAGTGAATGGAGCATGCTGAGCCTTGTAGTTCTGCTCCCCCTGTCACTCCCTCCAGCATACAGTCCTGGATGCAGCAAGCTGAGCCTTGTAGTTCTGCAGCTGCTGTCTGCTCTCCTGCATACACTAGTGGATGAAGTATGCTGAGCCTTGCAGTTCTACTCCCCCTGCCTCTCCCTCCAGCATACAGTCCTGGATGGAGGATGCTGAGCCTTGTAGTTCTGCAGCTGCTGTCTGCTCTCTTCCATACAGACAGACAGCAGCTGCAGAACTACAAGGCTCAGCATACTCCATCCAGGACTGTATGCTGGAGTTTTTTGCCCCCCCCCAAAAAAATTACATGGGCTTCGCCATGTTTTTGTATGCTAGCCAGGTACAGCAGACAGCTACGGGCTGCCCCCAACCCCCTGCTGCCTATTTGTACCCAGCTGGGACCAAAAATAATATAGGGAAGCCCTTTTTTTTCAATTATTTCATGAATTTCAAGAAATAATTAAAGAAAAAATGACATGGGCTTTGCCCAATTTTTGTGTCCAGCCAGGTACAACTAGGCATCTGGGCATTGGAATCCGCAGCACAGGGTGCTCAAGATTTCTGGGCACCCCTGCTGCGAATTGCAGTCCGCAGCCGCCCCAGAAAATGGCACTTTCATAGAAGCGCCATCTTCTTGCGCTGTATCCAACTCTTACAGCTGCCCTGGTGACGGGTGGCTCGCTGGGTAATAATGGGGTTAGGGCTAGCTGTATATTATCAACTGGCCCTAAGCCCGAAATTCATGGTGCCACGCCAATATTAGACATGGCCATCATGAATTTCTAGTACAGGTAAAAAAAACCACAACACACAGAAAAATATTTTTATTTGAAATAAAACACAACACAATTAGTGACTCCATCTTTATTGAAATAAAGAACCCCCAGTAATCTTGGGCCAAGGGTTCTGCGCCGTCCGATCATATCATCTGATCGGTTTGCTGGAAGGCAAAGCGATCAGATGATGTGTCAGGTTCAAGGGCCTGAATTACATGACACAGCAGCTGATTGTATAAACGGCTTTTATACAATCAGGTGATGCATCAGTGCAAAAAAAAAAACACTACACACTTTTGTGCAGACTCCTGTCCGACAGCAGCAGCTGATAGTTTAGCCGGCCGGGCGTTAAAAAGCCGGCCTCACCGCTCAACTTATAGTAACAGCTGATTCCGTCAGGTGACCGCATCAGCTGATCATCGCCAGGTCTGAGAGAGAGAAAAGAGAGAGAAAAGAGAAAGAGAAGAGAGAGAAGATAGAGAGGAGAGAGAGAGGGAGAGAGAGGAGAGAGAAAGGAAGAGATAGAGGGAGAGAGAGGTAGAGAGAGAGGGAGAGAGAGAAAAGAGAGAGAAAAGGAAGAGAAAAGGGAGAAAAAGAGAGAGAGAAAGAGAAAAAGAGAGAGAAAAAGAGAGAGAGAAAAAGAGAGAGAAAAAGAGAAAGAGAGAGAGAGGAGAGAGAAGAGAGAGAGAAGAGAGAGAAGAGAGAGGAGAGAGAGAGAAGAGAGAGGAGAGAGAGGAGAGAGCAATGCAGCCTCATTCCGTGAACTGCTCCGATTTTAGAGGTGTGTCCCGCGGCTCACAGCTGATGTCCGGCTCCTCCCCTCAGTGCATAATTAAATTAAATTGTAATTATAAATAAATAATAATTATAATTTAAAATTAAAAATAAATTAAATTCTTTACCGTGACTGCCAGGACTCGAACTCGTGAACTAATTCTTCTTAGACAGTAGCCATTGAGCCACTGTTTGTAATGAAAAGCATAGGAAGATTTGGTTAGATTAGTAGAGAATCCAGAAGTAGATTATTCAGCTACAAGGATGAATGGATCGATGGATGGAGAGACGGATGGATGGAGGGATAGAGGGATGGATGGAGGGATGGATGGAAGGATGAAGGGAGGGATGAAGGGAGGGATGAATGGATGGAAAGATGGAGGGAGGGATGAATGGATGGAGGGATGAATGGATGGAGAGATGGAGGGAGGGATGAAGGGAGGGATGAAGGGAGGGATAAATGGATGGAG
The DNA here is from genome assembly GCF_048569485.1 of Anomaloglossus baeobatrachus. NCBI lineage: Eukaryota > Metazoa > Chordata > Amphibia > Anura > Aromobatidae > Anomaloglossus > Anomaloglossus baeobatrachus. The sequence continues at coordinate 533,447,633 of NC_134358.1, read as the reverse complement.
AGATGGATAGAGTAATGGAGGGAGGGATGGAGGGATGGATGGATGGATGGATGGGAGGGCAAACAACGGCACTACCGCACTCATCCTCGCACACACGTAGACACTACCGCACGCATCATCCTCGCACACACGCAGGCACTACAACCCCCATCATCCTCGCACACAAGCAGGCATTACCTCAGTGACGTCCCCGCTGACAACGCGGCTCACGTCAGTTGCTCCGTGGATCTGACACAGAGTGCTCGTGTTCTATGGCGCTCTTGTCAGCTTCATGTAGCAGAGCTGAAATCGTCGTGGGACCTCTGTGGATTACGTCGGACCTGGAGGGGTCTTTTATTCCAAATAAAGGATTTTTCGTTGTGTGTGTTTATTTACTTTCACTTACAGGTTAATCATGGAAGGTATCTCGGGGAGATGCCTGCCATGATTAACCCCTTATTACCCCGATTGCCACTGCACCAGGGCAATTCGGGATGAGCTGGGTAGAGTCCCGGAACTGTCGCATCTAATGGATGCGGCAATTCCGGGCGGCTGCCTGCTGATATTGTTAGGTTGGTGGGCTCCCCATAACGTGGTGCTCCCCAGCCTGACAATACCAGCCTCCAGCCGTGTGGCTTTATCCTGGCTGGTATCAAAATTGGGGCGAACCGCAGTTTTTTTTATTATTTATTTATTTATTTTACTGCATGATATAGACCCGCCCGCCGGCGGTTGTGATTGGTTGCAGTGAGACAGCTGTCACTCATCGTGGGGGCGTGTCTGACTGCAACCAATCATGGGCACTGGTGGGCGGGGAAAGCAGGGAATACCAGATTGAATAATGAAGCGGCAGCCATTTTCAAAAGAGGAAAAGCCGCCGGAGCTTTGTGACAGCCGTGCAGCTGATCGGTGAGTAGGAAAAAGAGAGGGATTGTGCTGGGGACGCAGGATGCATGCAAATACACAACGTGCGTACATAGCCTTACTGTGAAAAGCCACGCTTTTGGTGATCGAAACCGTTATCGAACGTAACTCGAACTGCCGAACTTGAAGCAAATCATTCGAGTTCGTCGAACGACTCGAACACCGCCCAAAATCACTTGAATTTGAAATTGGCGAACCGTTCGAATCGAACATCGCTCAACTCTAGTAATGAGTGCAGAGAAGCAGGGCTTCTTAAAGTACAAATAACAGGTCTGTGAGAGCCAGAATTCTTGCTGCTTGGTAGATGATAAAATACTTATTTCATGCAATAAAATGCAAACTAATTATTTAAAAGTTATAGAAAGTGATTTTGTGGATTGTATAATGGGATTCTGTCAGTCACAGTGGAAGTGTACCTACAATAAAAATTACAGCTCTCTCCATTCTTTTTAGGTGGGAAAACTTGCAAAATTGGCAGTGTACCAAATACTTATTTTCCTCAATGTATGTATAGCTCCTTGATGCCTCTTAAGATGCACCAACTATTACAAAATTAAAGTCCAGATAAGAAGCCTCCTTTGTCTAACCAGTAAAAGATGCAAGTGCTCAATTGTTCCAGATTCTGACTGATATTCCTTAAAATAAAGGCATTATTTAGTATCCAAAATGGTAAAAACACACAAATCAAAGAGCTTAAATACTTTTAGACTTCAGTCGTCACAGGGTAGTGCACCTCAGCTGAGGTGCGGTATTCATCCCGGTACGGAGGAGGTCATTGCCGGTAACCACCAGAATCCACACAATACACAGTTCAGTTGCCCTCCCACCAGCACTGGGTTAGGGTAGGTCTCTAGGGGGTGGCCATCACTAGATATGGGACCCCCTGCCCACCAATACAGTAACCCGGGGAGTGGCGCATAATAACAGGGGAGTAGGCGACACACACACAGACAGACAGATGGAGAGATGGAAAGGTGATGAACAAGGATGATGATAAGACGGTCGCTGGGGAGAGAGCTGCGCCATAGCTCCCTCAGAACCGAGCGCAGAAAACAGGGTGCGAAGCCCTAGGCTTCTGGCCCACACAAAGTGCCCGGGGCACAACAGCATAATAAAGCTAGGAGCTGTTATGAACCGGCGCCGCCATAGCCGCAAGCAGTCTGCTGCGGTTCCTGTTGCGCCCAGGCGCCGGCTGCCGTTCTTAGCCGTGCCTCGGGTCGTCCAGTTGGCTGCTTCTTCCACCTCGTCTAAGTGTGGAAAGGAGGCTAGTGCGCATGCGTGCGCCGATTTACCCCAGCCAGAGTCTAAGGGGCACTTTGCACACTGCGACATCGCAGGTGCGATGTCGGTGGGGTCAAATTGAAAGTGACGCACATCCGGCATCGCATGCGACATCGCAGTGTGTAAAGCCTGGATGATACGATTAACGAGCGCAAAATCGTCGTAATCGTATCATCGGTACAGCGTCGGCGTAATCCATAATTACGCTGACGCGACGGTCCGATGTTGTTCCTCGTTCCTGCGGCAGCACACATCGCTGTATGTGAAGCTGCAGGAGCGAGGAACATCTCCTACCGGCGTCACTGCGGCTTCCGTAGGATATGCGGAAGGAAGGAGATGGGCAGGATGTTTACATCCTGCTCATCTCCGCCCCTCCGCTCCGATTGGCCGCCTGCCATGTGACGTCGCAGTGACGCTGCACGACCCGCCCCCTTAACAAGGAGGCGGGTCGCCGGCCACAGGCACGTCGCACGGCAGGTGAGTGTGTGTGTGAAGCTGGCGTAGCGATAATTTTCGCTACGCCAGCTATCACCACATATCGCTGCTGCGACGGGGCGGGGACTATCACACTCGGCATCGCAGCATCGGCCTGCGATGTCGTAGTGTGCAAAGCCCGCCTAAGTCTGGTGTTTTGCCTAGTGAGCATGCTCAGCCTGATTGTGTCATTTCTGAGACTAAGTCCTCAGTTCATTCTACTGAGCATGCTCCCACAATTAACCCTAACAGCCTGTTTGCACAGGTACTTGGACTTCGTGCTGTGTCTAAGTTCTGGGTGTGCCTACTGAGCATGCTCAGGCAGATAGTCTGATTTCTGAGTCTGTTGTTCAGGCTACTGAGCATGCTCAGGCACTTAGTGCATCAGAGGCTAGGCCCGGTAATGACCTCACTGAGCATGTCCGTGAGGTGGCAGGCCCTGATAGTGCAGAGGGTGTCAGGTGTCCTGATGACGTGGCCACTCCGGACTGGCTCGCAGAGGATGGGAATGAGAGTGATGGAGCTGGGGGGGATGACCTGAAAAGTGTACTGTGGGGACAGGAGTAAGCCCACTCCACCACCTTGTCTGTTCTCAGGTCTTGGTGAATGGGAAAAGTGTAAGCCACCGTGAGAAATGGCAGCAGGGGAAGCAGTGTCCGAATCCTGAATCCAGGTCTCAGTGAGGGCCAGCAGATTAAGAGAGTTATAAAATGTTCAATATAAAAAAATAATTTCTACATAATGCGAAATACATTTTTAAATTATAAATAGTACTCCTTTGTTTCCTTTAAAAAAAAAAATAAAAAATGGATAATGCACTTATTTCCCTTATTTCCCTACCAATATTGTCCTACATCAGCAAAAAAAAGAGCATATGACAGAGACATAAAAATAAAATCCACAGAATACAAAAAAAAGATGTAAAAATTACTTGAATATCTGTGCAACAAAAAGAATTACAGCTCTTTAAAGAGAACCTGTCACCAGATTTGGAGACTATCAGCTGCGGCCACTACCAGTGTGCTCTTATATACAGCATTCCATAATACTGGAAAAGCCCAGGCCACTAGAGTGAAAAAAATACCTTTATAATACTCATCTAGGGGGAAGTACAGTCCAATGGTCGTTGCTGCTCTCCTGTCCGGCGCCTCCTCTCTGATGTGATCTCTGTCCTCCTTCTATCCAGCCCAGGCCGCCATTGTGGTCCTGCGCAGTCGCACTTTGATCTGCCTTGCTGAGGGCAGATTAAAGCACTGTAATGCGCAGGTGCAAGGAAAGGTTAAAGACTGCCCGCACATATGCACTACAGTCAAAGTTCGCCTGCGCAGGACCTCAGTGCCGACTAGTGTGGATGACGTGGGATGCGTCATGCATATGGGCCTCAGAAGAAGGAGGAAGGATCCCCGCAGAGAGGAGGCGCCAGAATGGAGAGCAGCGACACCCATCGGAAAGGACCGCCAACCTAGGTGAGTATTATAAAACTGTTTTTTACGTTCTACACAGTGGCCTGGGCTCTTATATGCTGCATGTTAGAATGCTGTAAACTAGTGGCGGCTGCAGCTAATAAGAGAAAAACCTGGTGACAGGTTCCCTTTAAAACACATACAAAATAATCCAAAAAAGGAATAATGGGAAAAGAGGTAAATGGCCCAGTCTTGAACCGGTTATAGTCATAACACGAAATACAAGTGTAACAAGCATTAATACTCACACACATTTGCATTGTTCCTAAAACAAAGAAGAGACACGTGCTATTCCTAGGAGACACATTATACATATACATTTTATAGTACATTTGTCCTTAGGCAAAAGTCTAATTATTTTGATATCTAATTTTATTGGTAACATCCTAACAAAAAGAAGCTGCTGTGACAGCCCCAGTACAAGGATTTGGTCTTATATTTAATAGATGGCACTAATTCCAGGCAATTTCCCCTACAGTATTTCTTTTTACCTTTGGGATTTATGATCCTGTACAGTTGTCAGAAGAGGCAGCATCTCATCACACTTACACAAAGAGGTTTCCTCTAGAGAATAAACCTCTAGGGACAGAGATGGTATGTATTCATTTTCCTCTTGCCAGAATGCACTTTAGTGCCAGAGGAGCAATGCTCAGCGCTGCCAGCCACTCGGATAATGATGAGGTTAAACAGCCATTGTCTGATAACATGCTGAAGCTTTGGGAATACATGTTGCACAATGCCAGGATGAGCTGCAGGGGAAATTGGGTTCCACTAATGGAACTCCATGGTATCCAATTTTATTTCTATGATAGGCAAATTGGAACATTTTAAAGGAGAAATCCGAAATAAATAAGGTTTGAGTTGCTTTATCCAAACTGTAGTGCCGCCTGCCTCAGTTTCCAAGAGCTAAAGTCTAGTGATTATAAAACATCACATCTGTAGGGAGTCTACATGTACCACACAGCTATGCATTTATTGCTATTTCTTTAATAAATTCCTGTCGTATAAAAAAAGAGAACTCCACATGCAGTAAATGTTATTGTTTGAAGACTTCAGCCCTACACTCTTATCACAAATGCTCTTACAAACCTGGATTATGTAGTGCCCAATCCTGGTCCCAGCACAGCACCCCCACATGCACACTCTCCCCGGCCTCGGTGGGGTCGTGCTTTCCTCACCTGTCCAGCGGCTGCATGCGCCCCTTTCCTGCCCTAGGGTCTGCCGCACCCTTCTCCTGCATCCAGGCCACACGCACCCCTTCTGTGAGTGCCCATAGGGTGCATGAGGCCACAACCACTTTCTTAAAGGGCCAGTGTCTCATTACCCAGAAGTGTTTTTTAGGTCACCCATTACCCTAAAGGTATTTAAGTCTGCATCCCCTTAGTGGAGGCACCTGAGCAACGTTGCCTATTAGTTAGTGCATTAACACAAAAAAATCTGAATTTTTAAATACAAGGTAGTAAATCCAATTTGTACACAAAATATACCTTAAATATGTATACATAAAAATACCTTTATTAATTAATTATGAAAATACAGAAAATACTATCCCATAACCACGAACATATACAAACACATACAATCATAGACTATGGAAAATCTCGGGTAAACAAACTCCCATCCAATATCACATATAGGAAGTTTACTATCCAATGGCGGTGTTAATTAAGCAATAGTTCTAAATCAACCCTCAAAAAACTTGTCCACTACCTGTCAATGGAGATATAACTGACGTTACACGCACCCTAGGGTTCAAGTGGTGCCCCCATTCCACGACGGCTGTCCCTCAAACACTGCTGCTAATCTCCCTTAACAATTATAGTATAATATACTTGAACTAATGTATATACATAATGCTTAGTTTAAGATTATTAATGACAATAGTCACTTATCTTAAGGAAGTGTTCAGGGCAGCGTCCTCATGGTGATTTTGTTGCGGGTGGGGGCCGCTGCCGCTTCTGGGGCCGCTCGGATCCGGGTACGCTGCTGTGGCTCGAGTGGTGACCGGACCCGGGGTTGCATGGCCGTCCGTCCTCACAACTGTCGGAAGGGGATATTTACAGGGGATTGATGTGTCGGTTACGCCACCCGTGGGTTGCGGTGAGGGATGGTGACACTGCCACTGCCCGGTGATGGGGCGCCCGGGGCTGATGGAGCGGGGCAGCAAGGTGGGATCCCCTCCATGGATAGGGGAGGTGTAGTCCTGGGGCCCTCTTTGGTACTTGGGAGTAATGGCTGCTGGAGGTGGCGCGCCGGGTTGGAACGGGGATCGATGGTGTACTCTCAGTTCAATAATCACATACAAGTCCAGTAGTAAACCAAGTTGCCAGTGACTGGTCGCCTTTGGCGGGTGTATTCGGGTCCCACACCCGGGTGTAACAAACAGGGGTCCCTTCCTCCTGCACTCTGTGTTTGTGTCTTCTCTGGGACGACTCTGCATGGAAAGGAGAAGACCACTCCCGGTACTGTGTATGTTGGGAGATGTGGCCCATGAAATCTGACCCTTGGTATCTCTGTGGGTTCTGACAGACACCCTATCCTCTGCATTGGGCTTCCGTTTCGCTTTCTGGGCTTCTGGAGAACAAGGCCTGAAACCTCATCCTCTGCTGGTTAATTAACAAGGGGCATGCAACCTTACTCGTCCTAGGGTCCAGGCACCCCGTCTGTGCACGGCCTCTGGACCGGATTCCCGATGTCAGCACTGGCGGGCTACAATCCTGCCCCGGTCCACTTAAGGTCTCCCGCAACCGGACCTCCGTTGCCTGTGGCCCTGTTTACTGTCTGCCACCTAGCCAGGTCGTCCAGGGGCCCCTACCCCTGACTCCGCTGTCAACTGTCAGCTTCAACTGACTGCACTATTCCGTGTCTGCACACTAGCTACACTCAAAACTGACCGTTGTCACTGTTCTCTCTCTCAGCTCTCACTGAACTGAACTCAACTTGTTCCCGCCCCTGACACCTCAGGACCCCTAGGTGGGCGCTCTCATCCGCCTGATCCCACCCACTGGTGTGTCCCTATTTTCATGAGGGGGTGGCTAGGCTTTACTGGCTGTGTGTTGTACCTAGGTGTGGGTTTTTGATGGTAACAAGGAGGGTGGACTACTTCTGTGACTATCTGGTTTTGCCAGGGCGTCATATTTTCATTAGTGCATTGTAACTCCCAGGCATTCCACAGTCATTATCATAATAAATGGAAAAAATTCCAAGCTCAACACGTTTCCCCCCACTTATACACTGGGGTTCATCAGGAGACGAAATTGAGGCACAATCGCCATTATGTTCCTAAGCTGCACATATGGCAGTACATGTCACTCCAGGACAGTGCACGTGGCAAACACTCAAGCTCAACGCATTTCCTCTCACTTATACACTTGGGTTCATCAGGAGACGAAATTGAGGCACAATCGCCATTATGTTCCTAAGCTGCATATATGGCAGTACATGTCACTCCAGGACAGTGCACGTGGCAAACACCCATTGATAGTTCTCAGGTCCCATTATACTACTTTGTCTAGTTCTGCTTGTTGTGTCCTAGTACCAGTCTCATGTTCCCAACCTGTGTCTCGTCCTAGGGCCTGCACATTACCACCACCTCCGTGCTGCCACGTCTGAGCCACCACCTCTGTGCTGCCACGTCTGAGCCATCACCTCCATGCTGCCAAGTTCGAATCACCATCTCCGTGCTGCCACATCCGAGCACACCAGCACCAGACATTAAGAGACTATACCAGTCCGTAAGAGCCGACCTCCATTGGTTCCTGGCAGTCATGCATTTAGGCCACCTGGGGCTGCAGCAGACAATCCCTGTATATGGGGTTCGCTACTGGTTAGGTCCTCCAGAGGAGTCCGGTTTACAGCTCAGTGAGTCCACTCCTGGACACTTGCTGCCCTTCAGCAAATGTAAACAGATTGCATCTCAGCAAAAAAAAAAAAATATTTGTTGTATTTTCTAGGCTGCAATCTATAATAATAGTTAAAAAATCCACAACCTTGCAGGCAGATTCTGTTTCCAATGGTCTTATTAATTCCTAAAGTGAGCGGTTTTCACGGTTTCCTTTCAAGACTGCAAAGAGTGAACACTGCACGTATGATACTTACTGTCTAATTTTTATTCCACCGGGTGATTTCACAAGACTATTATTATCAATGTTTTGTAATGTGGAAAAATGCAGGGACACTGGAACAAGCCAAGCAGACAGAAGTGACACATTCACTGCCCTAGTTTGTATTCATAGTTGATTTCAACTGCATTCCCCAATACTGAACAATGTACCACTATGGTTTAATAGATACAGTCGGAATCAAAATTATTCAAACCCCATATTGCAAATCAGGTTTATTAGCAAAAGTTCCAAACTTTCTTCTGTACACAATAAACCAAACGCAAAAGAACAATTGAAACTGCTCAATAATATTAGAAGTGGTTTCTCCAAATGCACACAAAATGCTACTTTTAATGACTGCTGTAGTCTCAGAATTATTCAATGCCTTTATGACAATTGTCTTTAGTACTTAGAGTAGCATCCATTGGCTTAGTCCTGTTTGGTAACCCTGCTCTTTTAAAATGCTCACCAGTATCCTATGAAGTTTCAGTACATAGAGCTCTCAGCATACATGAATACACCCCAATAGATTTGTCACAAACCTTTAGTTTCCTTTCAGAATCAACATTTTCTATGGGATGCCAAACTGCAAAATACTTCCACAAATGTGGCCCGTTGATTGCAAACAAGATTTGTTACTTTACACACCCAAAATAGTAATGTTCCTAATTTATTTAAGACTCTATTGAAAAAATTAGCATACCTCAATGAAAACTTAGGAGCAAAGATAAAAAATGCACAACAAAATTCTAATTAAAAAGAATTCAACACTGGTAAGTCTAATTATCCATTAAACAGGTGTCCAGTAGACAGTGAACTACAAAAGGGCATTACTTAAGGAAAACACCTTCCTATTTCATGCCATGAGTAATGGCACGACATGGAACAGGAATGTCACAAGAAAAAATAATTTCTTTAAATAAGAAAGTTGAAAACTACAAGAAGAGCAGAAAACCTTTATTGGTCAGAATTCTGGAGCAAAAATGATGCAAACAGTAACAAAGATGGAACTGCAGCCATCACACAAAGAAATCCAGGCTAACCATGGAATTTAACACTTAAACAGGATGATATTTTGATTAGAAAGGTTGAAGAAAATTGGCATGCGAATTCATTGCAGTTAGCTAAAGAGCTAGAAAGCCAAATTTAGTGTTTCCTGTGAAACAATATGGTGTACCCTGCAAAGGAATGACATGGATGCGTATCATCCACGAAGGAAGCCTCTTCTAAAGCACATGCACAAAAGGGCTCACCTACAATTTAACAGAGCCCATGCTGAAAAATATCAAGACTACAGGGACTCTATATTCTGAAGTAATGAGACCAAGTTAAATGTTGATGGCTTCAAAACTGTATGGCGTTGCAAAGTTGAGGAGTACAAAAAAAATTAATGGTGCCTACAGTAAGATCTGGTGGTATCAGTGTCCTAAGGCTCCTTTCACATTGCGTTTTTCCCTACATCCACAGGTCTCGTCGGAGGATCCGTCTGAACCACCCCTCCCGCACTCTGCAAAGCGTGTTCCGGACACATGCGCCTGGCAGGGCTATTCACTGTAATGGAGCGCACTGCATTAGCGTGTGCTCTGTTTTGTGCCATTTTTGCACATATACGTTTTCTGCAGACGGACACCCGAATGTAGTCCATAGGATGCACGTACATTTGAATAGCGCGCGGTCTCTAGGCCTGTACACCATATATGTACTAGCCTGGGACTTCCGCAGTGCAGGACCTACTGTGAGTCACATGACTGTCTGTGATGTCACCGCAGGTCCTTCTGCACCCGCAAAAACTGCAGCGATAGTACAGAACTTGTGCTATCCCTGCAGTTTGTGATTGAAAGGCTGGGGGGCCCTCAAAGCGTAGATGGGGGGGCATCAGAGCGTGGGGGCCCTGCCCAGTCTGCCGCACATAACGCCGGCCCTGAAAAACCGGCAGCCCCGCCGCGCTGTACACAGCTCCGCACTAATTAAGGCACATGGGCCCACTGAGGGCCCGAGGCCTACCGGGGGATTCCCCGGTACCCCGGCGGGCCAGACCGACCCTGCATGTTTGTGTATATATAATACCTATTGATCTTGGAAAAAGATGAAAAACAACAACCCATTTATTAACCTCCCACAGACTGATTTGGAATGATCTTACTAGCCTTCAGCTTTTATAGGCTTAGCTCCTTCTGTAATTGACCTGCATTTTTGATTTACAGCCAGTGACAAACAATGCATTTAAATACTGTGTGAAAGTCAAAAGACTTCAAAAATTCATTCAGGATGTGAAAATGCCAGGTCTGCATCTTTAACCTCTTCACTACAGTTTTTGCTTTTCTCTTTTCATTTTGTTTTTGCCTTACTTATAGTTTTAGAAATAGTGTGCACACAGCCAAGTATATACAGTAGGTGTTGGTAGACGGGATGTTGAATATCCCAGTAGTACTCAATTATAAAGTTCACTGCACTCTTCAAGAATTTCATGCAAGTGTTTGTTTATTTACATAGACAGGTGATGGACAGTTGAAGGTACAAGAAATAACAATACAGGATGTTTCGACCTATTTAGTCTTTTTCAAAAAATGTCGCTGAAAGTAAAAAATAATAACCATTAATATACTGTGCCTTGTGAAAGTATTCGGCTCCCTTGAATTTTTCAACCTTTTCCCACATTTCAGGCTTCAAACATAAATATAAATTTTAATGTTATGGTGAAGAATCAACAACAAGTGGCACATAATTGTGAAGTTGAATGAAATTTATTGCTTATTTTTTAACTTTTTTTAAAAATAGATAACTGAAAAGTGGGGCATGCAATATTATTTGTCCCCTTTAAGTTAATATTTTGTAGCACCACCTTTTGCTGCGATTACAGCTGCAGTCGCTTGGGGTCTGTGTCTATCAGTTTTGCACATTGAGAGACTGAAATTCTTTCCCATTCTTCCTTTGTAAACAGCTGGAGCTGAGTGAGGTTGGATGGAGAGCGTTTGTGAACAGCAGTTTTCAGCTCTCTCAACAGATTCTCGATTGGATTCAGGTCTGGACTTTGACTTGGCCATTCTAACACCTGGATAAGTTTATTTGTGAACTATTCCATTGTACATTTTGCTTTATGTTAGGGATCATTGTCTTGTTGGATGACAAATCTCCATCCCAGTCTCAGGTCTTTTGCAGACTCCAACAGGTTTTCTTCAAGAATGGTCCTGTATTTAGCTCCATCAATTTTCCCTTTCATTTTAACCATCTTCCCTGTCCCTGTTGAAGAAAAGCAGGCCCGAACCATGATGCTGCCACCACCATGTTTGACAGTGGGTATGGTGTGTTCAGGGTGATGAACTGTGTTATTTTTACGTCAAACATATCATTTGGCATTGTCCCCAAATAGTTTGATTTTGGTTTCATCTGACCAGAGCACCTTCTTCCGCATGTTTGGTGTGTCTCGCAGGTGGCTTGTAGCAAACTTTAGACGACACTTTTTATGGATATATTTGAGAAATGGCTTTCTCCTTGCCACTCTTCTATAAAAGCCAGATTTGTGCAGTGTTCGACTGATTGTTGTCCCATGGACACACTCTCCCACCTCAGCTTTAGATCTCTGCAGTTTATCCAGAGTGATCATGGGCCTCTTGGATGCATCTCTGATCAGTCTTCTTCTTGTTTGAGATGAAAGTTTGAATGGATGGCCAGGTCTCGGTAGATTTGCAGTGGTATGATACTCCTTCCATTTCAATATGATCGCTTGCACAGTGCTCCTTGGGATGTTTAAAGTTTTGGAAATCTGTTTTGTAACCAAATCTGGCTTTAAGCTTCTCCACAACAGTATCACAGACCTGCCTGTTGTGTTCCTTGGTCTTCATGATGCTATCTGCGCTTTAAACAGAACACTGAGACTATCACAGAGCAGGTGCATTTATACGAAGACCTGATTACACACAGGTGGCTTATATTTATCATCATCAGTCATTTAGGACAACATTGGATCATTCAGAGATCCTCAATGAACTTCTGGAGTGAGTTTGCTGCACTGAAAGTAAAGGGGACCAATAATATTACACGCCCCATTTTTCATTTATTTATTTTTTTAAAAAGTTGAAAATAAGCAATAAATTTCATTCAACTTCACAATTGTGTCCCACTTGTTGTTGATTCTTCACCATAACATTAACATTTTAATCTTTGTTTTCTTTTTTTTTATAAACCATCTTTTATTGAAAATAAATCATTCTACATGTACAGTGTATAAAATTAGATGCAATTTTGGAATATCAGATATAGCGTCAATTATTCAAATTATAAGACAGTGTTTTATTAACTAACCTAATAACCTAGAACTCCCACAAACCCTTCCCACCCCTCCCTTTTTCCCCAGGCACAAAACATATTTATAGTAACCTCTTAGCTAAGCCTAAACGGTGTGGTACCTGCAATGAGTTGTCTCATATACCAGTCGGTAAATTGGAAGCATTCGTGTATCGATTGGCATACCGAGAGTGGTTGTGTATCGATATAGTGTGACTATGTGAAAAAGAAAGGTTTTGTTCTTTTGTCTTTATGTAATAGAGAGTCAATTCACTCCATTTGGAATAAGTAATTAATCTTTCTGGATATAAAAGTTAAAGTGGGGACCGTATTTTGTCCCCAGAGATGGAGGATGCTTTTTCAAGTAGCTGGGGCCCAGATAATTAAAATACGTCGTTGTCGAGCAGAGGGTCCACCGAGCTGATTTTGTGACAATATATTAAATATTGCCCATTCAGGTGATAGTGTAAAGGGAATATTAAGCGTATTTGTGAGGTAGTCATGAAGAAGTTCCCAGACCTCTCGGATTTTTGGGCAGTCCCATAGACAGTGGTATATGTCTGCTGGAGAGCAATAGCACTTGGGGCATGAGGGGTCCCCCCCCCAAGACATCCTGGACTTAATTTCGGGTGATATGTAGGCTCTGTGGAATACCATAAGAGCCATTGTAGTATAGCTATCATATGGTAGTATGGAATTTAGGCGTAGTGTGGCTTTTATTATATCTGACAATGTATAGTTAGGGAGTTGCGATGTCTATTTGCCCGGCCACGGAGATGAGTCTTACCAAAATATGTGGGGCTTGATAGATTTATAAATATGGCTTAATGAGTATGTCCCTGTGCGTGAAGCAAAAGACATCTGGTGCAGCGGGTTAGATCTGTCTCTATCTGGTATACTATTGTCACGCTCCCCGGGTCCCCTGCGCTGCTCCCCGGCTCACCTGTCACGCTCCACGGCTCCCCTGCTTCGCTCCCCGGTTCTTCAGTCCGGTCTCCGCCGCTCCCCGCTCTCCAGCATCCATTGCCGGCGCTTCCCAGGCGTCCTGGTCCCCGCTCACGGTGCCCGTCGGCGTCTCAGCCCCAGCCCGGCTCTGCTGCTTCCTCCTCTCAGCTTCCTGCTCTGGCTTCTGGCACCCGGGCCGCGCGCATGCGCATTAGGGCGCGCGCGCGGTCATTGACCCTTTCTTAAAGGGCCAGCGTGCATTGACAGGAAATGAAGCACACAGGTACAGGGTATAAAGGGGTTTAATGTCCAAGTGGGCGGGGCCTGATCTTCGTGTTTCTCAAGCTAGGAGTCAGGTCTCCTTGTGTTCCTGTGAGATACTCACCTCTCTCTCTTCTAGAGCCGATCCTGCCTCGCCATCCGGTCCTGCCGAATCCCGTACCCCAAACGCTGTCTATCTGCCATCCTGACAGTCCGTACCATCTCGGATCCCTGCGGTGACCCGTCATCTCGCTCCAAAGGTTCCGGACTCCGCCTGACATCATCTCGGCTTCCGAACCTGAGCTCCGTCACCCGGACTACCATCAGTGACTCCGTGGTCCCAGGGACTTCTCCATTATACTCTTGTGCACGGACTGCTCTGCTACCTGTAGTGCTCCAGCTACCGGACCCCTTACCATCATCAAGGAGTTCGGCCCAGTGGATCCACCTCCTGGGTCTGTCCGTCCACCTGGCCCTAACAGTAAGATCAGGCCATGGATCCCGCTGAAGCACTAGCAGCCGTACAGGAGGAACTCACACGCCAGCGTGAGACTCAGACTCGCATGCTGCAATTCATGTCTTCTGTGGACGCCCGCCTGAACACGCTACAAGCGTCAGTTACGTCTTCAGCATCCCGGGCTTCCACTAGACAATCCACGGCTCCAGCTCCCGTGGCGGCTTCTTCGGATGCTTCCCGACTTCGTTTGGCCTCACCACCCCGGTACGCCGGAGATCCCAAGACCTGCAGGGGATTCATAAACCAATGCTCCCTCCATTTCACGCAGCTGCCGCATTTGTTTGCCTCCGAGCAAGCCAAGGTCGCCTTCATCATGTCCCATCTAGAGGGTGAGGCACTGGCGTGGATGAACCCCTTGTGGGAGAAGGAGGATCCTGTGACCACGAACATCCAGGAGTTCCTGCAGGCATTCCGTGGCACCTTTGACGAGCCCGGACGCGCCTCCGCGTCTGCTTCATCTCTTCTCCGGTTACGTCAGGGGACTCTGACGGTGGGTCAATACGCAATCCGTTTTCGCACCTTAGCTTCGGAACTCGGCTGGAACAACGAGGCCCTAACCGCCGCCTTCTGGGAAGGACTCTCGGGTCGAATTAAAGATGAGCTGGCTGGTCGTGACGTACCGTCCACCCTGGATGCCCTGATTACCCTAGCGACTCGAGTGGACATTCGCTTTCAGGAGCGATCCAAAGAGGTGTCCCGTGAGAGACGTCCGGTACGGCATTCCTCTCCTCCGCAGAAGCCCGCCGTACTACAGTCAACGGCATCTGGTGTCTCCGTCCACGAGCCCATGCAGATCGACCGTGTGCGGCAGTCTGAACAACGTCGAGCAGAGCGGCTCGCCAAGGGCCTCTGCTTCTACTGCGGAGAGGGCACACACCTGCTACGCTCCTGTCCAGAGAGGCCGGGAAACTCCAAAGCCTAGGGTTGGTAGGAGAGGCCACCCTAGGTGCTGGGACTCTCTCAGACCCGGTTACGTGGACTGTGCAAGTGACAACGGGAGAGACGCGGTTCACGGCTGAGGCGTACCTCGATTCTGGGGCAGCAGGCAATTTCATCCAGCAGGCCACGGTGGACAAGTACCAGGTGCCTGTTACTCCACTCGACAAACCCCTCGTGATTGCCTCTGTGGATGGGAGACCCCTTTCTGACACCATCTCCTGGATCACCAGGCCGGTCGAACTGCGTATCGGTGCCCTGCACACCGAGAACATCGCTCTCTACGTCCTCCCACACATGTCCCATCAAATCCTGCTGGGACTTCCCTGGTTACGGACACACGAACCATCAGTCAGCTGGGGCACTGGTGAAATCACCCGATGGGGCTCTTCGTGCCATGAGAACTGTCTGAAGACCATACAACCCATCCGACGACCTCCGGTTCCAGAGAACCTACCGGGACTGCCCTCGGCCTATTGGTCCTTCGCGGACGTCTTTGATAAAAAGGAATCTGAGGTACTTCCGCCACATCGTCCGTACGATTGTGCCATCGACCTGCTCCCGGGAACAACACCACCTCGAGGACGGATATATCCATTGTCTCCAGCCGAAACAAGGGCCATGTCTACTTACATCACAGAGAGCCTGGCAAGGGGATTCATTCGGAGATCCTCCTCTCCTGCTGGAGCAGGCTTCTTCTTCGTTAAGAAGAAAGAAGGTGACTTACGCCCATGTATAGACTACCGGGGATTGAACCAAATCACCGTGAAAAACAAGTACCCTCTGCCGCTCATCCCCGAATTGTTTGACCGGCTTAGAGGAGCTCGTGTGTTCACCAAATTGGACCTTCGGGGTGCCTACAATCTGTTCCGCATCCGCTCTGGGGACGAATGGAAGACCGCGTTCAATACTCGCGATGGGCACTATGAATACTGCGTGATGCCCTTCGGCCTGTGTAACGCACCAGCAGTCTTTCAAGAATTGGTGAACGACGTTTTCCGGGACCTTCTTTACGTCTGTGTGGTGGTGTATCTGGATGATATCCTTGTCTTCTCTCCGGACCTCCAGACCCACAGAGAGAACGTGCAGCTGGTTCTACAAAGACTGAGAGAGAATCGTCTGTACGCCAAGTACGAGAAGTGTGTCTTTGAGCAATCTTCTCTCCCCTTCCTGGGTTACATCATCTCCGATACCGGACTGCAGATGGATCCAAAGAAGGTCTCCTCCATTCTCAACTGGCCTCCTCCTTCTGGACTGAAGGCAATCCAACGCTTTCTGGGATTCGCCAACTACTACCGCCAGTTCATCCCTCACTTCTCTGCTCTGACTGCTCCTCTCTCCGCCTTGACCAAGAAGGAGGCCAATCCAAAGGACTGGTCACCTGCGGCCGACGCCGCGTTTGGCTCTCTGAAGCGGGCATTTGCCTCCTCTCCAGTGCTCCACCGTCCGGAGTTAAACCGCCAGTTCACCTTGGAGGTGGATGCCTCCTCCTCGGGAGCCGGAGCAGTGCTCATGCAGAAGTCCTCCTCCGGGAAGATGGTGACTTGCGGTTTCTTCTCCAAGAGCTTCTCAGCGCCTGAACGCAACTACACCATCGGTGACCGAGAGCTATTGGCAGTAAAACTGGCTCTGGAGGAATGGCGCTACCTTCTGGAAGGAGCAGTGTACCCCGTAATCATTTACACGGACCACAAGAACCTGGAATACCTGCGGTCCGCTCAGCGACTGAACCCACGGCAAGCCAGGTGGTCCTTGTTCTTTGCCAGGTTCGATTTCCAGCTCCATTTCCGACCCGCGGACAAGAATGTACGCGCTGATGCCTTGTCCAGGTCTTTCATGCCCATGGAGCAGGAGGAGGAGACATCCCAACCCATCATCTGTCCTAGTAAAATCATTCCGGTGGCCTCTGTCACCCTGGCCCAGATACCGCCCGGGAAGACCTATGTCTCTGAGACTGACAGGCAAAAAGTGTTACACTGGGGCCATGCCTCGAAAACAGCCGGTCATGCTGGTCAGAAGAGAACATGGAGTGCGATTGTACGTCATTACTGGTGGCCATCCCTTCGCACGGACGTCGCTGCTTTTGTCTCTGCCTGCTCCTCTTGTGCCAGGAACAAGACGCCCAAACACCTGCCATATGGCCGTCTTCTGCCTCTGCCTATACCCTCAGTTCCGTGGCAACACATTGCAATGGACTTTATTACGGACTTGCCATTGTCCTCCGGACACACAGTCATATGGGTCGTGGTGGATCGGTTCTCTAAAATGGCTCATTTCGTCCCTATGGCTGGACTGCCCTCTGCTCAGGAACTCGCGGACGCCTATATACATCACATCTTCCGCTTGCATGGCTTTCCATCACACATCGTGTCCGACAGAGGAACTCAGTTCACCTCCCGCTTCTGGAGGGCTCTCTGCAAACATCTGGGAGTGACTCTGGACTTTTCTTCTGCCTACCATCCTCAGTCTAATGGCCAAGTGGAAAGGGTCAATCAAATCTTGACCTCCTTCTTACGACACTACGTCAACGCCCATCACGACGACTGGTCCACGCTTCTTCCTTGGGCTGAATTCTCACATAACCACCACGTCAGTGAGTCCTCTTCCAGCTCTCCCTTCCATGTCATTTACGGACTTCAGCCCTCCGTCCCATTGCCTGTATCTCCTTCTTCGGATGTCCCTGCTGCTGATGCTGTAGCCCGTGACTTTGTAACCATTTGGGACTCTGTCAAGGAGTCCCTTGGGCGTGCTTCCCTGCGGATGAAGAGACACGCAGACAAGAGACATCTGGACCCTCCGTGTTTCTCTCCTGGAGATCTAGTCTGGCTTACTTCCAAGTACGTCCGATTGAAGATACCATCCTACAAGCTGGGTCCTCGCTACATCGGGCCGTTTAAAGTCCTCAGCAAGATCAATGAGGTCTCCTACAAGCTACAACTCCCGGCCACGATGAGGATACCCAACTCCTTCCACGTCTCCCTGCTCAAGCCGGTTGTCCTTGGTCCCTTCTCCGCTACTGCCAGTTCGGCTCCTCCTCCTATTGCCGATGACGACATCTATGCGGTAAGAGATATCGTGGCCATGAAAACCGTACGGGGTCGACAGTTCTTCCTGGTGGACTGGGCAGGGTATGGTCCTGAGGATAGGTCCTGGGAGCCCCGGGAGAATGTGGGCACTCCGCTGATCCGTGCCTTCCTGTCCCGGTTGCGGGGAGGGGGGCGTGGGGGGGGTACTGTCACGCTCCCCGGGTCCCCTGCGCTGCTCCCCGGCTCACCTGTCATGCTCCACGGCTCCCCTGCTTCGCTCCCCGGATCTTCAGTCCGGTCTCCGCCGCTCCCCGCTCTCCAGCATCCATTGCCGGCGCTTCCCAGGCGTCCTGGTCCCCGCTCACGGCGCCCGTCGGCGTCTCAGCCCCAGCCCGGCTCTGCTGCTTCCTCCTCTCAGCTTCCTGCTCTGGCTTCTGGCACCCGGGCCGCGCGCATGCGCATTAGGGCGCGCGCGGTCATTGACCCTTTCTTAAAGGGCCAGCGTCCATTGACAGGAAATGAAGCACACAGGTACAGGGTATAAAGGGGTTTAATGTCCAAGTGGGCGGGGCCTGATCTTCGTGTTTCTCAAGCTAGGAGTCAGGTCTCCTTGTGTTCCTGTGAGATACTCACCTCTCTCTCTTCTAGAGCCGATCCTGCCTCGCCATCCGGTCCTGCCGAATCCCGTACCCCGAACGCTGTCTATCTGCCATCCTGACAGTCCGTACCATCACGGATCCCTGCGGTGACCCGTCATCTCGCTCCAAAGGTTCCGGACTCCGCCTGACATCATCTCGGCTTCCGAACCTGAGCTCCGTCACCCGGACTACCATCAGTGACTCCGTGGTCCCAGGGACTTCTCCATTATACTCTTGTGCACGGACTGCTCTGCTACCTGTAGTGCTCCAGCTACCGGACCCCTTACCATCATCAAGGAGTTCGGCCCAGTGGATCCACCTCCTGGGTCTGCCCGTCCACCTGGCCCTAACAACTATTAACAACTGAGGTAGTATAATGTTTGATCTGAGCTGCGATTAATATATTACTAGCCAAAAGTGGGTATTTGGAGATGGCGCCCTCCAGGGTAAGAGGAGATTGAGTGTTTGTAAGGAGGCTACAAATCAACCTGCACCCAGACTCACCCAGTACTCGATATAATGGAGGTGGCTTACCCTGTAAGAATGAAGGGTTAGCCATATAGGGAAGAAAAATCGATCTGCAGGGGTCTAATCCACTAATCTTTCTGGCGTGGCGCCATGCCAATACTACCGACCAAAGCAAGGCATTATCTTTTATTTCAATAGGAACGTTATGGGGTTGTGTGTGTAGTAAGGCAGGGAGGCTGATGGGTCCAGACATGGCTTCATCGATTGGGGTATTATTGAAATGGTTAAAAGTCCATATCCAATCTAGAGCATGCCTAAAAATGGCTGCAATACTATATAAACGAAAATTTGGAAAATTAAGACCTCCCAGTGACCTGACCTGTTGCAGTTTAAACATGCTGATCCTAGAGCTCCCCCTTCGAGTTCCATATAAATTGTCGGGAAATTTTGGTCAAGAGCCGATCATCGTCCTTGGATAGTAAAATGGTTAATGTTTGAAAAGGGAATAGAATTTTGGGGAAGGAAATCATTTTAATCAGGTATGCTCTGCCTGCAAAGGACAGTTTAAATGGCTTCCATGAATTAATTTCTTTAATAATTGTAGAGATTAGGGGTCTGATGTTAAGTTGGTATAAACTATGTGGATTGGATGGCAAAAATATAACTAGGTATTTCAAGGAGGCTTGCCCCCATTGAAAGGGAAAAGGAAATGGCCACCGTTGGCGAGCTTCAGGGAAGATCGCTAAAGCCTGCAATTTTGAAAAGTTAATGCAGAACCCTGAGATCCTCCCAAATTCATGGAATGCATCCATTATCTGAGGAATGGAATTTTTGGGGTTAGCTATCATGAGGAGGATGTCGTCTGCGAAAGCCAGGGTTTTAAGTGTATGATGTCCAATTCCAATTCCCTCAAAAGAAGGGATCATCTCCAGATATCTGAGCAGTGGGTCAAGGGCAATATTAAATAATAAAGGTGATTATCTTTATGTTTGAAAACGACGCAACACATCAGGTTCTAGGGACCTGGAACAAGTGGATCGCCCCCGATGTGGGGGCAATCACATTAAACTCTTGAGGGAAAGGGAAACATATTGGATTTATACCCTCCAAACACTATCACCAAGAGGTCTCAACAGAGAAATGGATTAGGTTTTATAACAACGAGTATTTTTTCCTCCTCTCCCTCTAGACACGTTAACACAACGAGCTTTCAGGTATTGATGCCTTTGTTCTTTATGGCCCCTCCCCCTCCTTTTGGTGAGTATAAAATTAGGAATTCACCAATTATTCTAGGTGCCCATTTTTGTTCATTTTACGTGATACTCTGTATACCTTAACTGGATGATTGCTCAAATTTATTGCATAATCGTTTTTTGCATAAATCTGTTTTTATATGTTAATATATATATATATATACATATATATATATATATATATATATATATATATATATGTGTGTGTGTATATATATATATATATATATATATATATATAGATATAGATATAGATGTACCATGCATATCAATCCTAATGCTTGCACAGGGTGCATATAGATGGTTATTTTTTACTTCAATATATACATAAAATACCATGGTTCTGCAGAAACAATATTGCTATAGTAAGAATATAAATGGTTTGCAAGTCTGTAGAATATTCACTATGTTAGCACAGTACTTAGCTACATTTTTTTTATACAATCAGATTGGCCTTGTAAATAGAGTGAACATCCCAGTTATTTTATTATGGATAAAACACCATTGTGATTTAGATGTGCTGACTCGCTAATTTATGTTGAAGTACTGCCTGGGCCTTCTTTAAGTCTCTATTCAGATAGATTATTAAATATGCCTGATTAGCATTTACCATTCAGGTAGTAATATTGAAAACTTACTGTACACTACACACTAGTAGGGCATAACAATGAATTCACTGCCTGTTATGGAGCTGATCCCCCTTATGCCACCGAAACAGCTCTGAGCAGTCAAGGCATGGACTCCACAAGACCTCTGATATGTCCTGTGGTATCTGACACGAAGATGTTAACAAAAGATCCTCTTAATATTGTAAGTAATGAGGTGTGTTAATGACTCTGTTCGCTGAAGCATATATTCTGCTATCTGGGTTACACAGACTCCAAAGGAGCAGTTCATGCGGCTTCAGCCGCACAATGCCTAACTTCCTGTTTCACAGCTTGTTTTATAGTTCATGACACTTAAGGCCACTTTACACGCAGCAACATCGCTAACGAGATATCGATGGAGTCACAGAATTCATGACGGACATCTGGCCTTGTTAGGGATGTCGCGTGTGACACTTACCAACGACCGCTAACGATCCGAAAAGTGCCCAAAATTGTTGGTTGTTGACACGTCGGTCGTTTCCCAAAAATCGTTGCTCGTTTGGTACGCAGGTTGTTCGTCGTTCCTGAGGCAGCACACATCGCTACGACGAACAACAGCATACCTGCGTCCTCCGGGTGGGAGTGACGTTCATGTGGCTGCTCTCCGCCCCTCCGGTTCTATTGGTGGTCCGCTGTGTGACGTTGCTGTGACGCCGAACGAAACACCCCCTTAAAAAAGAGTTTGTTCGGGGGCCACAGCGACGTCGTTAAGAAGGTAAGTTGGTGTGACGCATATCGGCGATATTGTTCGCCACGGGCAGCAATTTACCCGTGACTCATGAACGACGGGGGTGGGTGCTAATGCTAGCGACATGCGTCCTGAACTTTTTTTTGCTGCAAAAGCGGATTTAGTACACATGCGTTTTAATTTCAATGCATTTGCAATGGACGTGCGTTAACATGCGTTGACATGAGGAGGATCCAGCGACTTGCAGTATTTTAACATTTTTCAAAAACGTTGCTTGTAGCGTTTTTGAGCTGCATCCAAATACTGTTTGCCACTGGATCCTGATCATACAGCACGCAAACGCATGTGAACGCTGGCATGCTGATAGACAGGATCCTGTGGGCCACAAACCAGCCTGGTGTGATCACAGAGTCTCTCTCACTCTGTCGGTCTCTCTCTCTCACCCCTTCTCTCATACTCACCGATCACCGGCGTGGCGCTGCACGGCTGTCACACTGCTCTGGCACTTTCTCCTCTTTTGAAAATGTCGGCCACTCATTATTCAATTTCGTATTCCCTGCTTTCCCCGCCCACCGGCGCCTATGATTGGTTGCAGTTAGACACGCCCCCACGCTGAGTGACAACTGCCTCACTGCAACCAATCACAGCCGCCAGTGGGTGGGTCTATATCGTTCAGTACAATAAATGAATGAATAATTTTAAAAAAACGGCGGGCGGTCCCCCCAAATTTTGATACCAGCCAAGATAAAGCCATACAGCTGAAGGCTGGTATTCTCAGGATGGGGAGCCCCATGTTATGGGGAGCCCGCCAGCCTAAAAATATCAGCCAGCAGCCGCCCGGAATTGCCGCATCCATTAGATGCAAGGAAAAAAAAAAATGCACGGTTTCGCTGCGCTGCTCAGAAATGTAGTGATAAGGTTATTTGGGATGTAGATTTATTAATTATTTACATGCCACTACGCGTTTCGGGGGTACAACCTCCCCCTTCCTCAGGTAGCCTACCGATCGTGTGAGCAGAGTCCTGCGGAGTCAGGAGGACTGGATCCCTGCTGACAAGGAGCGGTGAACTTGCGAACCCCCTTCAATACCACTATCAGTGTTGTACCTGACGTACAACACTATCAGGTGAGTGTGCACCTCACATTGTACATACCTCGGTACATTAAGATCCCACACAGGAGCGCCCTCTCTCTCTTTTTTCGCATCCATTAGATGCAACAGTCCTGGGACTCTACCCGCCTCATCCCGAATTGCACTGGTGTGGTGGCAATTGGGATAATAAGGAGTTAATGGCAGCCCATAGCTGCCACTAAGTCCTAGGTTAATCCTGGCAGGCGTCTATGAGACACCACCAATGATTAACCTGTAAGTGAAAGTAAATAAACACAAACACCGAAAAATCCTTTATTTGGAATAAAAGATAAAAAAAACACCCTCTTTCACCACTTTATTAAAATCCCCAAATACCCCTCCAGGTCCGGCATAATCCACAGAGGTCCCACGACGCTTCCAGCTCTGCTACATCGGAAGCTGACAGGATCGGCAGTAGAACACCGACGCTCCTGTGAGCTCCACGGAGCAACTGAAGTGAGTCACGCTTTCAGCGGTGACGTCACTCAGGTAGTGCCGGTGTCTGTGCGGTGATGATGGGGGCGGTAGTGTTTGCGTATATGTGGTGATGATGGGGATGGTAGTGCCTGCGTGTGTGTGGTGATGATGGGGTTGGTATTGCCGGAGTGTTCGGTGATGATGGGGATGGTAGTGCCTAAGTGTATGCGGTGATGATGTTGTTGGTAGTGCCTGTGTGTGCGGTGATGATGGGGGAGGTAGTGTCTCTTTCTGTCTCTTTCTCTCTCTTTTTCTCTCTCTCTCTTTTTCTCTCTCTCGTCTCTCTCTCTCTTCTCTTTCTCTCTTCTCTCTTTCTCTCTCTTTTTCTCTCTCTCTATTTCTCTGATCTCTCTTTCTTTTTTCTCTCTCTCTTTTTTCTCTCTCTCTTTTCTCTCTCTCTTTTTTTCTCTCTCTCTTTTTTTCTCTCTCTCTTTTTTCTCTCTTTTTTCTCTCTCTTTTTTTCTCCATTGGAATTTCCAGTCTATCACATTCAGTTCCCCTCACTCCCGATCACGTGACTCCAATACTCGCCCATAACTTTAAGTGACAGGATCTTGTAAAATAACACATGCGTTTGCATGTGTTTCTCTTTGGAAAAACAGGATCAGCTTTTGCTGCAAAAAAAACGTTCAGGACGCATGTTAAAAAAACGTAGTGTGAAAGCAGCCTAAACCGATATCTAGTGGCCAAAAGTGGCATTGCTAGAGCACTTTTAATTCATTGCATTTAGTATGCAATATTAACCATGATACAACACACTATACATAACCAAACTTAAAGACATAGGTGAAGAGCTGGCTGAAGACTAAAGGCAATTGAACCTATTGACGTAGAGCGGAGCCCAAAGCTCTAAGGAATTCGGACTTTTTCCAGCACAGAACGCTGGTTACGTCGATCTCATTGTCGTTATCATTGTTGTGTTTTATTAAATATGTTCTTGCTTGTCAGTTTCAATTACACAGAAGGGCAGGCTCAGGATTGGTAATTAGAGAATCATTCCATTACTCTCCTTAAGGCCACGTCACACTAAGCAACATCGCTAGCAACATCGCTGCTAAGGAACAACTTTTGTGACGTAGCAGCGATGTTGCTAGCGATGTTGCTGTGTGTGACATCCAGCAACAACCTGGCCCCTGCTGTGAGGTCTTTGGTTGTTGCTGAATGTCCTGGACCATTTTTTAGTTGTTGCTCTCCCTCTGTGAAGCACACATCGCTGTGTGTGACAGCGACAGAGCAACAACTAAATGTGCAGGCAGCAGGAGCCGGCTTCTGCGGACACTGGTAACCAATGTAAATATCGGGTAACCAAGAAGCTCTTACCTTGGTTACCCGATATTTACCTTCGTTACCAGCGTCCGCTGCTCTCAGCTGTCAGTGCCAGTTCCCTGCTCCCTGCACACATAGTCAGACTACACATCGGGTAATTAACCCGATGTGTACTGTGGCTAGGAGTGCAGGGAACAGGGAGCCGGCACTGGCAGTGTGAGAGCGGCGGACGCTGGTAACGAAGGTAAATATCGAGTAACCAAGGTAAGGGCTTCTTGGTTACCCGATGTTTACCGTGGTTACCAGCGTCCGCAGAAGCCGGCTCCTGCTGCCTGCACACGTAGCAGAGTACACATCGGGTAATTAACCCGATGTGTACTGTGGCTAGGTGTGCAGGGAGCCAGCGCTAAGCGGTGTGCGCTGGTAACCAAGGCAAATATCGGGTTGGTTACCCGATATTTACCTTAGTTACCAAGCGCAGCATCGCTTCCACTCGGCGCTGGTGGCTGGTCACTGGTTGCTGGTGAGATCTGCCTGTTTGACAGCTCACCAGCAACCCGTGTAGCGACGCTCCAGCGATCCCTGCCAGGTCAGGTTGCTGGTGGGATCACTGGAGCGTCGCTTAGGCGGGCTTTGCACGCTGCGACATCAGTAACAATGTGTTACCGATGCTGCAGCGATAGTCCCGCCCCCGTCGCACGTGCAATATCTAGTGAAAGCTACCGTAGCGATTATTATCGCTACGGCAGTTTCACATGCACTCACCTGCCGTGCGACGTCCCTCTGGCCGGGGACCCGCCTCCTTCCTAAGGGGGCGGGACGTGCAGCGTCACAGCGACGTCACACGGCAGGCGGCCAATTGAAGTGGAGGGGCGGAGATAAGCAGGATGTAAACATCCCGCCCACCTCCGTCCTTCTCATTGCAGCCGGCGGCAGGTAAGGTGAAGTTCCTCGCTCCTGCGGCTTCATACACAGCGATGTATGTACACAGGGGGTTGTTGCTTGCTGGAGATGGATACACGTAATATGGTTGTGGCATCTCTCATCTGGAGGAGCATAGGCTGTAGGCTGTGACTACAGAATATACCGGAGGGAGATACAAAAACTGTGGGCCAACCAAAAGTTGGGAGGAAGTGGGTATTGCCTTACGGAGGAAGTGGAACTAATGGACCTAGTTTTTGGACCGAGTTTTTGATCTCGTGGATAGGGGGCATCTCATTTTAGTCATCTACCCGAAGTTGCTGGAAGACCGTAGACGTAGAAATAAAAATAAATGCATTGTTAACCTGCCTAGGTGATTACTACAACCTCAACCTCAGATCTTCACAATTGGTGGCAGCAGTGGCATCACCTAATGCTGGAGAGCAGGGAAAGTGACTTGGCAAAAGAGATGGCAGACTCCATCTACAACATGCTCAAGAAGGAGTAGCCGAGAGACCTTTGCTCTGGGAGAGAGCTAGAGTGTTGCCGGAGAAAAACTGGGCGACGCCAATACAATGTTTGGCTGAGTTGTACTGGGAAAACAATCTTCTCTTTATTACAGTACTCCAAAGAGGAGAGAAAGGTGGAGCAAGTCACCTTAGGGGATCACCACACCCCAGTCCAATCCAGTCAACTATGTGGGTTACTAGACCAGTATAGTGGACTCATCCCTAACCAGCCTGGCTAAACCCCACTTGCCCTGAGGAAGCCGCCCAGGCGGCGACACGCGTTGGCCTGCTAACCCTGGGTATACTGCCGCTCTATATTTACGCTTGACTCCCCACTACTGGTCTGGTCTCTCTTGACTATCAGATTGTATGCACTTATTGGTTTAACTGGCATTGTACCTGTGCATCAGACTCTAGCTGCAGCATGCACTATTAACAAACCCCCTAGGAGATTCTGTATTGCTTATGGATATGTACTCAAACGTCCATGGTTTATGTACATGCTTAGGATATTTAAGATCAGGAATTTCTTTTTATGTCCTGTGATTATACTTTTATATAATCGGTATATCCAATGCATTTATAGGTAACCCTGTCCCTTTCTATGACTGTATATCTTATAGAGATATGTTACAGACGTTTACCTAAGAGACGTTGTTGCTGCTTGTGTGGGTCCAGATCAAACATTGGGTATATTTCAGCATTTCTATTTGGCATCATTTACAGCATTTAAACTTTGGTTATTTATTTCTTACCTATGTATTCATCTCTACCATCTCCTATGTAATGCTGTTATTTTTATTACTTGCCCAGGGTGAACCGACCTCACCTCTTGTTTGCATGTTCACTTTTGTATCTCTGGTTTTAAATGGTTTTAAATATTGATATACAATAAAGGCAAATTATATATTTTTTACCATCGGTGTGCATTTGATTCATGTGCGGTTGCTTTCTTCTCCTCTTTCTGGCTAAACCCCTCTGACTGAACATTGGGTGGACACCAGGACCGAAAGACCAATTCAACGTGGTCCCGTTACGCAGTCCTTGGGCAGCTAGTGCAGTTCTTGTCCAAAAAAGGACCAAAGCATAAGGTTCTGCATGGACTACCAGAGGCTGAACGAGATAACCATCACTGATACATACCCTATGCCCTGAATAGATGCTCTGTTAAGCCAGATCAGGGAAGTGACATTCGTGTCTACCCTAGATATCAGTAAAGGCTACTGGTAGATCTCTTTGAAATGGGCGCCAGGAGCATTCAGCCTGTCTCAGCCTCTTTGGTCTGTTCCAATTTACGGTCATTCGGGATGGAGAATGTGTCATCTACCTTTCAGCTAATGGTGGATCTGATGCTTGTAGTCTGTCAGGAGTTCTCCCAGGCTTATCTGGATGATTTTGCCATAGTCAGTAAGACCTTGGAGGAACACCTTCAGCATGTAGGGAAGATACTCTAGCACATTCAGCAGGCTGGGTTAACCATTCAGGCAGACAAGTGCCAAATGGGGATGGCTAAGGTCAAATAACTAAAACACCGAGTATGGGGTGGTAGGATGAAGTCTAACCCAGCCAAAGTGGAAGCAATAACTCAGTGGCCTTGGCCCTATAAACAAAAACATGTACAAACATTCTTGGGTGCCACAGGGTATTACTGACAATTCATTCAGGGGAACAGTACTATACCCTGACTGACTTGACAACTAAGAAATTCTGAAGATAGAATGGCCCTACCTATGTGAACAGGCTTTTGTGCAGCTCAAACAAGCCCCAGAGGAGGCGTCTGTGCTGGTTGTGGCCAAATATACCAAGATATTCCTAGTGCAGACTGACGCATCAGACGGTCAGTTGGGCGCAGTTCTTATCAAGAAAAACTAAGGAAGCTCCTAACCCCTGAAATTGCAGCCAGAAGAAGAGGGATAGTCAATCTAATGAACTAAAGCCCAGTGCTTGCTGTGTTGAAAAAGTGGGAGAAAAGTGTGAGGAGCTGGCTGCAGACTATTTCACGCTAGGTACGAAGAACTACCAAGCAAAAGGTGAAGGGGAAGGAAAACCCTGCGTCTAGGAAAGGGGGTGAGATGATGACCCCTGACCAAACCTACCACTGGTCCCTGGGGTCCCTCACCACCCTATATAGTTTCCGCACCTATGCCCAAAGCCGGATACCTGACCCTAGATAACCCTAGTGCTGGACCCTAAACAGGGAATGAGCTCTTCGTCTACCCCACTAAACACTAGAGAAGACACGAGGAGGTCACACAGGGGGAAAATGCTTGAATTACTTATCCACAGATGACTCAGGTGGAAGTTCAGCAAAGTTTCAGCAACGATACTACACATGAGTACAAGCCTCCTGCTTGCAACCAGGGCTTAAATAAACTGAATAATATCATGAACACAAGTCCAGGGAAGATAGGAGTATTAAAGCACATGGAGAATACTGATAATCAGCAGCTGAATGGAAGAAGGGCTCTGCTGAGTCCTAAAGGGGAAGAGATGAAAACTCATCAGGAAAGCTACCTAGTACAATGAATACTAACAGCAGGAATAATAGAAAGTCAGGGAGAGTTTTGCACAGCCAAACACTGTGACCTTCTATTGCCAGAAACCACATGACTGTCTGTTACTCGTGCCACTAAAGATCATTGTACGAATGGACGTAGAGCAGAGCCCACAGCTCTATGGTATTCAGGCTTTTTTTCAGTACGGAGTTTTGGTTACGTTGCTCTCAATATTGTTCTCATTGTTGTGTTTTATTAGGTATTTTTTTTGCGTGTCAGTTTAAGATACACAGAAGGCCAGGCACAAAATTGGTAATTTGAGTAAAGGCCGATTTACACGCTACGATTTATCTGACGATCTCAGTAGCGATGTGACACACCCAGATCGTAGTTACGATTTGCCGAGATCGCACATAGGTCGGTTAGTAGCGGTTCACGTACACATCTCACGAACGAGGCAACATCGTTCAGCAATTTATTGTTTGACCCAGGTGGTCGTGTGGATGTTGTTCCTCGTTGTCAGGATGTCAAACGTAGCAATATGTCTGCTGCGTTCCAAACGACAAACAATATTTTGAAACTGAACGACGTGTCAACGATCAACGATTTTCAACCTATTTGTGATCGTTCGGAGTCGCACGTAGGTGTCACACGCAACGACGTCGCTAACGATGACGGAAGTGCGTCACGGAAACCGTGACCCCGACGGCATATCGTCGGATAAATCGTAGCGTCTAACGGGGCCTTAAGTCAATCACTCCATTACTCTTGTTAAAGTCTCGGGGGCCTCAATTATGTCATTGTTCTCCCAGCCACAAGTCCCATTGTGTGGATGGGGATTGAAGATCCAGTGGCACTCTCACCCTAGGGGGATCTCACATGCAATCCCAGGTTAGGAGCTCAGGCTCAGAAAAAAACCTCCACTAATGCACAGTTAACTTTGGGGGGTTTGCCGGGGGGCGGTCTTGATCCTGGGCAGCAGCTTGGGGTACTTAGGGCACTGATGAGAGGATGGGGGTTGCTGCTGGCTAGAGCTTGATACACATCCTACAGTCGTGGCACCTGCCTTCTGGGAGAGCATAGGCTGTGACTACAGACTATACCGTTGGGAGATGCAAAAGCTATGGGCCAACCAAAAGTTTGTAGTCAGTGGGTATCACCTGGTCCGGGGGCAGCAGAACTACCATACCCGGTTTGTGATCTTGTGGACTGGGGGCATCTCGTTTTGGCCATCTACCCGCAGTTGCTAAGACCATGGATGCAAGAAATAAAAATAATTTTAATAAATAACACACACACACACACACACACACATCCATGGCCATTTTTCTTGCTTCTAACACATTAACTGCAAAAACTGACAGCTCAAATACTGACTTAGATATACCATTATTTGACAGTTGCTATTGTATCCATAGATAATTTTCACCATACTCAACAGTGATTTTAACCCCTTGAGGCCAATTTGGGTTTCTGTGATCAGATGTTTGTTCTGATCTTGCCTGCCTTCACTTTAGCAGTCCTAACTTTATTATTTAATATATAATGTATGTGTGATGCCCCAGGGCTGTGGGGTACTCAGTCCAGGGCATGTGTGACACTCAGGGGAGTCGTGGTCGCGGCCGATGCCCGGTTCCGTGACCCCGGGGTCGGTCCGAAATAAAAAGGGGTTTGAATAAAACAAAATAAAATAAAATAGTCTTTGTCGACTACGCCACTTGCGGTGTGCAGCCAGGTTATTTGGAGCCGCCGATGCAGGGTTCTGCTGGGGCTGATGGAGTTGTGCAGCATGGGTGTTTTGGGCCCTCCGCAAGCAAAGGCTAGGCCCCAGCAGTGGATGATAAGGATTATAGTGAGAAACAGTCAGTGTGACTGCACGGGGTGATCAAGAACACAGTGCACACCAGTATTGCAGTTTCCACTTGCCTTTACTTTGCTGTGATGGCACCTGAACCCGTGAGTGCCGGTCCCAGGTGTATCCACTCCCCTTGTTCTCTGTGCCAGTTGTGACCTGGGTTGGCTGTCCTCCATGCACATTTGTTGTTGATGGGCTCCCGTGGCCTAGAGCTACTTGCAAACCCTTCCATTTCTGTCTTGGTCCTATTGCAAGCAGCCTGGACTATTTAAAGGATTCAGTTCCCGGTCCCCTCTTTGCTGCTTGTGCTTCAGACTTTTTGGGTTGGCGATGGACCTTGGAGATCTTATCGCCCAGCAGAGTTAACAGCTGACTATAAAGTGTCCCACTGTCCTAGGGTCTGCACCCCGACTTGTGCTGAATACTGTGAGCCTTGGTTCCAGACTTCCACAGGCCTCCCCTGGTACCTGGAGTCTGACGCTTCCACAGGTATCCCACGGTGCCTGGAGTCCCGATTCCGTACTCCACAGTCACTTACTCCTTTTACAGCACTCCAGTAGTTCTTCAGGTCAGTTTCTGTACTTTCCACTTTCTACTACTACTCCTCTCCTCCTCTCCTTCCCTTTCCTCTCTCTCTCTCCTCTGACTGACTTCCTTCTACAGACTGACTTTCTAACAGACTGCACACCACTTCCTCCCGTCTTTTCCAACTGACCACTGGCTTCTCCCCCTTGCTGGGTCTCTCCCTCAGGTTCGGTGGCTACCGTCCAATCAGTGCCCTCCTCTTTTACCTGTTACTAGGCAGTCTCCCAGTTTGGTGTTGGGGTTGTTGTCGCGGGCGGAGGAGGGGACGCCGCGCTCTCCCACTGCTGCTCGGGTCCGGCTGCCGCGGCTGCTGCGGCCTGCTGCTGCTCGGTGGCTCGAGCGATGGGCCGGATCCCGGGGACTCTAGCGGCGCTCCTCGCCCGTGAGTGAAAGGGGATTTTGGGTGTGGGGATTGGTTATTGTCCGTGACGCCACCCACGGTTGTGGTGATTTGTTGACACCACCGCTGCTCCGTATGGGGATCCCGGGAAGGATGGTATGGAGCAGCCAGTTGTTGTGTTGCCCCTCTGTGGGTAGGGGTTGGTGATCCCGGGGCCCAGTGATGAGGTGGGTGCTGCAGGGCTTGGTGGGGTGCAGGGACGCGGGGGCAGCGCTGTGCCTTGCGGCACTGTGGTACTCACTCAGCCTGAGACGTTGACACAGTTTTCGGTAAAACACACGGCTGGAAAGACGGTCCCCACGGACGGCTGCACTTGCTTTCCCCAATAGGTGACGGTGATGTCCCTTTTCCTGCACCTAATGTTTCTGTGTTGGTAGCGATGGGTTCCCACCGGTAACCCGCTTCCCGGCTTGGATATGGGCCGGAGGAGCCCTACTTTGCCCGCAGGCGCTGGCCCTGAGAAACTGGTGCCCTGGCAGTGGCGGTGTCTCTCCTCAATGGTTGGACTGTTGCCTTCAATCGGGACTTAGTTGTTTGGAGACAGACGTCCCCTTCACTGACGGATTTGGCAAATTCACGGCGACTCCTAGCCTTGCCGGGGTCCGAGAGGCCCCTGCCCTGGTGCTGACTGTTCTTCGTATACTGCTCCAGACCGCCGGGCCACTACCCGTCCGCGGTCCTTCCAGCAACCTCCGAGCAGTCACCCCTGCGGACTGTCACCGCCGTCTGCTGACCTTGCTGACACTGTCCTGGCACACAGCCGGACCAAGTTCAGGCTTTACTACTCTCACTTTTACTCCTTTTCTGTTACTTCAGCTTTTCTCTTTAGCTCCACTACTACTTCCTTCTACTTCACTCCCCTAAACTCACTCTAGCTCTCCCTGAGCTGACTGCCTGGTTCCTCCCGCCTCCAGGGCTGTGTACTCCTCGGTGGGCGGAGCCAACCGCCTGGCCCACCCCCCTGGTGTGAACATCAGCCCCTGGAGGAAGGCAACAAGGATTTTGGTAGCCTTGGTGTTCCTAACTGGGGTGTAGGGTGTGGTGGTGCAATATTCTGTGACCCCTGGCTTGCCCAGGGCGTCACATTGTGTGTGTGGCCTGAAGGTGCTGGTGTGTTGCTGGCACAGGTTTTCCGGGATTTGGGTTTCTACAAGTTAGATTTGTGGCACCTGGTACCTCAGGGGGTTCTACTTATGTGTACCCTATTTATAAGCTTAGTGTACTGGGAACCCTGAGTCTTTTCTAGGTCCTCAGCACTGACTGTCAGGGGTCCGCAGTTCCTAACTGTATCACCGTGAAGTCTGTTAATCTGAGTGGAAAGTCCGTCTTGACCATGGCAATTAAAGACCTTAAAAAAATAGAATGTGCATGAAATGGCTGTGGGCAACCCAGTAAGCTTTATTTCTCCTGTGATCTTCTGGCTTTCAGTCAGCTCTAATTTGGAATAAATACAGTCACCATTCACTGAGAGCGGCAGCTCTAAGTATGGCCCGTTACTGACTAACATTTGGCTCTGCACTGTTGACCTGCTGAGCAGGCTGTCAGTCAGTGCTGGAGTGTGCTTACAGCTGCTGCTCACACTTCTGTGAGTGGTGACTGTAATTGCTCTTGTCACGCCTGCATAGCTGAAGTCTGGCAAGTCCTGGGAGAAATAAAGTTGATTTTCTGCCTGGTCCTTTTAGTACTGTGGCCAGGAACCTTCATAACACTATTAACCTACAGATTAACCCTATATATACAAGTTAATAGCATTATCAGACCTGACAGGTTACCTTAAAAGTTGAGACATATCCCAAACTTCCTAATACAATGGGACCGCTCCCCAAATTTAGGATTGTTCCACTGGATCTAAGACCCCTCCCTACACAGCTCCGCTCCTCTTGTTTCTATGACAGAGAGGGGTACAGGGAAGACAGGCTGCAGATGAGCCATACTGGGTATTCTGAGACTTTTCAGTTTGAAGCTGCATCATGTAGAATATATCAAGGACAGTATTTCCAAGTCACATATGAATCAATGGCTGTCATTAGATCAATTTAAGAAAATTGTAATAGCTCACCTCTGCAAAACAAAAAATAAACAAAAAAAAGTACACATTTGGTATCACTGTATCCAGAACGACCCCATCTACAAATCTGAGAAAAAGGGAAAGAGGAAATCCAGCGCAGACCTCAGAATATTAAAAGATCCATATTTATTGATACCACACTAGTTAACCCTTACAGTGAGTATAGTAAAAGAAAATTAAAAAGTCATTTATAAATAAAATATAAATAAATATGATATCCTGAAAAGGTCATCTCTTCCTGCAAAAAAAGAAAGCTGTGATACATCGATCTGTGACGCCCTGGGCAAGCCAGGGGTCACAGGTCACAACATCACATGCACCCCACATTCCCGGCAGGTACACCTAGGCTAACCTAAAATCCTTGTTGCCTTCCTCCAGGGGCTGATGTTCACACCAGGGGGTGGGCCAGGCGGTTGGCTCCGCCCACCGAGGAGTTCACAGCCCTGGAGGCGGGAAAACCAGGCAGTCAAGCTAGGGAGGAGGAAGTAGAAGGAAGTGAAGTGGTAAAGGAGGACAGTAAGAGTGGCGACAGAAAAGGAACAGTTAAGAAAGCCTGAAGTTGGTCCGGGTGTGTGCCCCGGACTGAGACAGCAAGGTCAGCAGACGGCGGTGATAGTCTGCAGGGGGACTGCTTGGAGGTTGCCGGAAGGACCGCGGACGGGTGGTGACCCGGCGGTACCGGAGCGGTATACGAAGAACAGTCAGCACCAGGGCAGGGGCCTTTCGGATCCCGGCAAGGCTAGGAGTCGCCATAATTTGCCAAATCCGTCAGTGAAGGGGACCTCTGTCTCCTAACAACCAAGTCCCGATTGAAGGCAACAGTCCGACCGTTAAGGGGAGACACCGCCACCGCCAAGGCACCAGTTTCCCAGGGCCAGCGCCTGCGGGCAAGAGAGGGGCTCCTCCGGCTCATGTCCAGGTCGGGGAGCGGGTAACCGGTGGGAACCCATCGCTACCAACAAGACTTTACATAGGTGCAGGGAAGAGACCATCACCGCTAACTGCAGGGAACATCAGCACCGTAACCGTCCGAGGGACCCGTCCAACCAGCCGTTTGTTTACCGAGCACTGTGTCGTGTTTACTGGCTGAGTGAGTACCTCCGTGCCGTGCGGCACAGCGCTGTCCCTGCGCCCCTGCACCTCCACAGGCCCCATACCCGCCTGTCCACCATACCAACCCCATCACTGGGCCCCGGGACCACCAAACCCCCTACCCACGGAGGGGCAAATCAACAACTGGCTGCTCCATACCATCACTTCCGGGCTCCCCAGACAGAGCAGCGGTGGTGTCCACTTAATCACCACAACCGTGGGTGGCGTCACGGACAATAAACTATCCCAAATCCCAATCCCCTTTCACTCACGGGCGAGGAGCGCCGCTCGAGTCCCCGGGATCCGGCCCATCGCTCGAGCCACCGAGCCGCAGCAGGCCGCAGCAGCAGCGGCAGCCGGACCCGAGCAGAGGGAGAGCGCGGCGTCCCCTCCTCCGCCCGCGACAGATCCATCAGCAGAAAAATAAAAAAGCTATAACTGTAGCTCGGGACTACAGAACACGAGAAGGACTTGGGTATTCTCATTACAAATAAGCTGAGCAGCAGCACTCAATGTCAAGCAGCAGCTGCTAAAGCAAACAAGATTTTAGGGTGTATAAAAAGAGAGATTAGATCCCGTGATCCCAACGTATTGTTACCCCTCTATAAATCACTTGTAAGGCCACATCTGGAATATGGGATCCAGTTTTGGGCTCCACATTTTAAAAAGGACATTCAGAAGGTGGGCAACTAGACTACTACAAGGAATGGAAGGCCTCCCATATGATGACCGGTTGAAAAAGTTACATATGTTTAGCTTAGAAAAAAGACGTCTCAGAGGAGATCTCATTTATATGTATAAATACATGTGTGGTCAATATAAAGGACTGGCACATGACTTATTTCTTCCAATTCCGATAGCTAAATAGGAAATGGTTCTTTACAGTTAGAGCAGTCAGACTGTGGAATGCCGACCACAAGAGGTAGTAATGGCTGATACTATAACAGCTTTTAAAAAAGGGCTGGATGATTTCCTCAGTACACAAAAATTGTTGGTTATAAATGACTTAGTGACCAAATGTAGAACTGGTGGAGGAAGGTTGAGCTAGATGGACCTAGGTCTTTTTTCAACCTAAGTAACTATGTAACTATGTAGAATATATTTTTTTGTATAAAATTGTTTTTATAGTTTGAAGGAAGTAAAAACGTAAAAAAATCCTACATATAAATATGGTATCGCTTTAATCGTAGTGAGCCGAGGAATAGAGCTGTGTTATCAATTTTACCAAATAGTGAACGACATAAAAAAAACATTTTCTGAATTGCTGGTATTTGTTCATTTTGTCTCCCAAAAAATAGGAACAAAAACAATAAAAAAATGTTATGTGCATGAAAATGGTACCAATAGAAACGACAACTCATCCAGCAAAAAACAAGCCCCCACATAACTCTGTTGGCACAAAAATGAAAATATAATAGCTCTTAAAATATGGTAATGTAAAAACTTTTATAAAGTGTTATTTTAATATGTGACAGTAGCCAAACATAAAGACCCGATATAAACGTGGTGTCGCTGTTATCGCACTGACCCGAATTTATCACTTATACCGCAAGGTTAATAGCACCAAATGTGCTCCCAAACAGTAGGTTATGACCACATACGGGGTATTGGCGTACTCAGGAGAAATTGCACAACAAATTATTTGGTCCATTTTTTCCTATTACCCTTGTAAAGATTATGAATTTGGGGCAAAAACAACAAGTATGTAGGAAAAAAATATTTTTCATTTTCATAGCTCAATGTTATAAAATTCTGTGAAGCATGTTTGTTCAAGTTGCTCACCACACCTTTAAATAAATTCCTTGAAGGGTGTAGTTTCCAAAATGGGGTCACGTATGGTGGATTTCCTCTGTTTAGGCACATCAGGTGCTCGGTAAACATGGCATCATCTATCTATTTCAGCCAATTTTGCATTCCAAAAGTCGAATATTGCTCCTTCCCTCCTGAGCTCTGCTGTGTGTTAAACAGTATTTTTGACCCAATATGGGGTATTGGCATACTCAGGAGAAATTACACAACACATTGTATGGTCCATTATCTCCTGTTCCCCTTGTGAAAATGTAAAATTTAGTGCAAATACAACAAGTTTGTATGTAAAAATGTATTTTTCCATTTTCATGGCTCAACTGTGATGCAGTCACTACCTACGGGCAGAATGGATGGAAACGTAGTCAGGAAAGCCAGGGTCTGGTAACAGGAGGACACGTATGAGCACAAGGAGTAAACTGAGGTGTAGTGAGGTCAATATCCAAGGGTAAGAAATCCAGGAGAGCACGTAATAAGTTCAGGGAGAAAACAGAGACATGGTCAGGTAATGGTCCGAGTTCAATAGGCAGGAGGTCACAACAGGAACAGGGAGCGGGCAGAGAAAAGTCAAATAACAATCCAGGGTCAAAACACAAAGATCAGAACCCTAGCAGAGGCAACAGCACAACAGCAGAACCACAAAATACAACTGGCAAAGTTCTGGGCGAGTTTGCTCAGTAAGAAGCCTGAGCAATTACCAGTAAAGAGAAACACCTGAGTAATCAGCTCCAATATGGAATCCTGTGCTGTCAAACAAGCTGCTAGCTCAGTAGTTCAGGAAGGCATAGCAGTGCATCTCCAAAGGCAAGATTTTCTGCATAGAGCAATCGTGTAACTGTCAGGAATGTACAGTATTTCAGGAAAATGCAGCAGAGCATCCTTTTAGTCTGCAAGATGCTCTGCACAGAGGAATCGTGACATCAACGTTATAAAATTCTGTGAAGCACCTATAGGTCGAGATAAGAGAACCTGATGTTTGGAGTTTGGTGTCCATACCGAACACAGACTTTTAAAAATAAAACAGAGTTTGGGTTCGGAGTTTGACCCCTTTGTGTAAGCAAACCACCGTTGTGCTCATGTATGCTCAGCCCAGTGTGAGTCGCTTGTAGTTTTTGAACAGCTCACACTGGGGCTATCAACAGCCCGTTCAGACATAGTGTGCATTCCAACATTTTTTTTAAAAGGCCCACTTTCCCTGCCCCGGAAGTGTTCTGTTTATGGCTGGCAGCACATGGGTGGAGAACCGAGCTGCCAATCAATGACTTCAAATGAACTTCAGGTGAAGTCGGGGTCCCAAACCGAACTTTATCAAAAGTCCGGCTGAAGCCGCTTAACCAAACTTTAATAAGTCCGCTCATCTTTACCTATAGGTTCAATGTGCTCACCACACCTCTAAATAAATTCCTTGAGGGGTATAGTTTCCAAAATGGAGTCACCACTTTTTAGGCATATCAGAGGCTCGGCAAACACAACATAGTTATCTATTTCAGCCAATTTTGCACTCCAAAATTCAATTGGTGCTCCTTCCCTTCCGAGCCCAAATAGTAATGTTCCACCACATATGGGGTATCTGTGTACTAAAAAAAAATTACTCAATAAATTGTATGATCCATTTTCTTCTGTTACCCTTATGAAATTTAAAACAAAAACAACCTATTTGTGGGAAAATTGTATTTTTTTCATGGCTCAATGTTATAAAATTCTGTAAATCACCTGTAGGTTCAAGGTGCTCACCACGCCTGAAAATAAATTTTTCAGGAGTGTAGTTTCTAAAATGCGGTCACTTGTTAGGGTGTTTCTACTGTTTAAGCACATCAGGCACATATGGGGTATCAGTGTACTCAGGAGCAATAGCACAACAAACTGTATGGTTTATTTTCTTTTATTACCCTTATCAAAAAATGCTAAATTTGAGGCTAAAGCAATATTTTTTGAGGAAAAAGTACAAATTTAAATTTTCCTTTTACGTTGCTTTAATTCCTGTGAAGCAACTAAAGGGTAAATTAACTTCTTGAATGTGGTTTTGAGCACTTCGAGGAGTGCAGTTTTTAAAATGGTGTCACTTTTTGGTATTTTCTATCTCATAGGTCCTTCAAAGTCACTTCAAATGTTCTTTAAAAGCAATTGATTTTTATAAATGTTGATAATATTTTAACCCTTCTAAATTCCTAACAAAAAAAAAAATGTTTAAAAAATGGTGCTGATGTAAAGTAGACATGTGGGAAATGTTATTTCTTAACTATTTAAGGGCATCAAAATTAAAACTTTGAAAATTGCGATATTTTTGACAAAATTCTGATATTTTGACAAATAAAACATAAAAAATTTGAACCTAAATTTACCACTAATATGAAGAACAATGTGTCTCAGAAAAAAAAAATCTCAGAATCACTGGGATTCGTTCAAGGTTTCTAGAGTTATCACCACATAAAGTGACACTGGTCAGAGTTGTAAAATTTGTAAAATTTGTCCTTGTCAGGAAGGTGAAGACAGGCTTCAGCAATAAAGGGTTAATATATATTGCACAACATTGAAATTCCAACACCAAGAAGTAAAATTTGTAAGATTATGAAAATTGCATTGATATGTTAATGATATGCAAATGATTAAAACATTTTCAACATGAGAATGTCAGGCCACTTTTCTCTTGCTACTGTGAACTGTTTGGCCTCAAGGTGCATCTATTGCCTGCATCATCACCAGACTTGTTTCTCATCAAGCACTTATGGGATATCATTGGACACCAATTGCAAAAGGAGCTGCCAGCAGTAGATCTTCATGATTGGTGTGCCCAAGTGTATTCAGCGTGACAGAACATTCATAAAAAAGAACCATTAATAATAACCTCATTGTAAGCAGCCAAGGCATGAAAGTGTGTATATTTTTGAGTGTGCTGGTTATACTCAATACTGAATAAATTGACATGTTTTGAACATTTTTATTACGTTTTCATTATTTGCATATTAGCAACATGCTTATCCACGCTGTCATTTCCATAACGTCATGACTTTTCCTTCTTAGTGTTTCAATTTCAATGTTGAGAAGTGTATTTTTCTAGCAGAGCTGCTTGGAATAGAAAACCAGAAATTATAAAAAATGTGTGGTAATCATAGCAAACAAGTGCTAAAACCATGTCGAAACTGAAATAATAATTTTTTTCTCCATCTCACTCAACTGATCTATCTATCTATCTATCTATCTATCTATCTATCTATCTGTCACAATAAATAACTCCATGCTTTACCGTGGCTCACAAGTCTGCTGCCTTGGTGAATCTGCTCTGTCTTTCAACCACAAATCCAATGCATTTTTACAACTTGCTGCATTCAACTCAAAAACATTCCACATCTCAAATCTGCCCCTACCTCAATGCCTTCTCATTGACACTGAGTCACCAGATCACACTGCGCTTTGCATGAACTGGAAGTGACTTTTACAATGTAAACTGTAAGGGTAAGTTCACACACTGCGTTTTTTTTGACGCTGCGTTTTTTGTGCGTTTTTTGACACAAAAACGCACATAAACATACCCGCGGCAAAAAATGCATGCGTTTTTACCGCGTTTTGGTGCGTTTTTTGCCGCGTTTTGCTGCGTTTTTGCTCACTGCGCTTTTATGCGTTTTTTATCAGTGAACAATGCCATTAAAGATTGTTGAAAAAAAAAGGTCTGATGTAATTTCCTTTTTCAATATGTTCTTCATTCTCCACTAGTGAATGCAGGAGAGCAGACAGCTGCAGAACTACAAGACTCAGCATGCTCCATCCAGGACTGTATGCTGGAGGGAGAGGCAGGGCGAGCAGAACTACAAGGCTCAGCATACTCCATCCAATAGTGTATACAAGAGAGCAGACAGCAGCTGCAGAACTACAAGGCTCAGCATCCTCCATCCAGGACTGTATGGTGGAGTTTTTTGCCCCCCAAAAAAATGACGTGGGCTTCGCCATATTTTTGTATTCTAGCCAGGTACAGCAGGCAGGTACGGGCTGCCCCCAACCCCCAGCTGCCTCTTTGTACCCGGCTGGGAAATTCACGGTGTCACGCCAATATTAGACATAGCCACCATGAATTTCTAGTAAAGATAAAAAAAAAACACAACACAGAAAAATATTTTTATTAGAAATAAAACATAACACAATTAGTGACTGCATCTTTATTGAAATAAAGAACCCCACCATCCTCCGCAGTAATCATGGGTCAAGGGTCAAGGGTCCAACGCCGTCCAATATCATCTGATCAGTTTGCTGGAAGGCTAATATACCGATAAGATGATGTGTCAGGTTCAAGGGCCTGAATCACATCACACATCAGCTGATTGTATAAAAGCAGTTTATACAATCAGCTGATGCATCAGTGCAAAAAAAAAATAAAATACACACGTCTGTGCTGACTCCCGTCCAATCGCTGCAGGAGCTGCCGGTAATCAGCTGATGAAGTCTCCTGACGGCATCAGCTGATCGTTTAAGCCGGCCGGGCGGTAAAAAGCCAGCGTCACCACAAGACTTACGATCAGCTGATGCGTCATGTGCCGCATCAGGTGACCGCATCAGGTGATCACCGCCAGGTCCTACAGCTATCGGACGTGCCCGGGAATCTGCACACAGCCGGAGCGGGGGTGGCGGTACCGGGAAGAGGAGCTGGGAGCGGACATGGCACCGGGAGTCTGCAGAAAGGTGAGTATGAGTTTTTTTTTTCTACTGTTCACATTTGATTTCGCAGCTGCTTCTACCTCCCGTCCGGACATGGCACCACACGGGAGCGGACATGGCGCCAGACAGGAGGTGGAAGCAGCGGTGGCGCTACCGGGAGGATTCACGCTTCTCTGTTTACCAACAGAAGGAATCCTCTTCCTGTACATGTCACTTTACTACCCACCCCATTTATAGCTGCGTTTTTAGTCATAAAAATAAACTAAAACGCAACTATATTTGCAATTTGCGTTTTTCATTGTGTTTTTGAACATCTCATTGAACTCAATGGGTGGAAAACACAGTGAAAAATGCAGAAATAATTGACATGCTGCGTTTTTGTGGTCATGCAGTTTTCTGAGCAAAAACGCACCCTAATAACGCTCAAAAACGCAGTGAAAAACGCACTGTGCGCACATAGCCTTAGGTGATCACCAGTAAAATACAAGAAGGGAGGTATGCATCTCTGAGATTATTAGCCTCAGTGATGTGAACCCAGGTGTGTTCTCCAGTATGCTAGGTACTGAGAGTGTTAAATGGCTATTACCAGGACCTGGTTTTTGTGAACAGCTAGAAATGGGTGGGAAGGCTGTTCACCATGTTTAAACCTCAGGGTGTGGTTTAGGAGGTAAAAGTAAGGCCTCTGGAATCAGTCTGTGGAGGTAACAGACTTCCAATGTTTTGCTCCGATTCAGAAAACCCCACAGTTTAGTGGGAGGAACCAACAGTTATATGGATTGTGCTTATGATCTTTTATTTACTTTGAGCCGGAAAGTCTTTTCCTCTTTATGTTTTACTTTGTTGGGCTGATCTATGACATATAATGAACCAGCAGAAATATTTAAAGGAGAAGCATTCCTGTATCTACCTCGTACGGCTACTGAGTAAGTCGATCTACCACAAAACCTATAATATGTCAGAATGGAGCGCCAAAGACTTACATTGTAAAAGAGACTTCCGGCTCACCCTTATATCAAAGAGTGAGCAGGATAGCCTGAAGAGCGGAAATGTCACTGAGAAGTGGAGCGGAACAGCAATGGATTTCGGAAAATACATTGGTAGGTGAGTATATTAGCATGCTGACAGAAGAGTATATATAAAGATATGCACAAGTTTAGGCAAAAATAAATTAATTGTAGGGTTTACTTAATATTGTTATATGTATGTATATGTTTGCATATTGGAACATCTTTTCTGGTACCATAGCAGCAGCAGCAAAGACAATAAAAAGGCTAAAATGTCTCCTAGGTGAATAAATAATTGGTTTTCTTAGAACATCAATATGTAGATGCACCCTAAGTCAAAATGTTAATTTTTCTAGTAAGTTATACTTGACAAAACATTAACCTGTGAGTTAATTGGCTGCAGTTTGTAGAAGAGAATGATTCAGCTTCACTGCATTGTAATCATCCATGACCTGAAATGCTTCAATGAGCTTGTGAATGAAAAGGGAAAAGGATAGGTGCCTTGCAGATGTTGAAAGGCGAAACAACTTTACAGGTACATCATTGCGTCTCTTGTATAAGGAATTGAAGAGCGACAGCATATGTCATAGTATACAATTAAGTGCCTTGTATGTCCAGCATTTTTGGCACAGTTGTATGAAATATAAGCTTCTATATAAAAGCATGGACATAGGGCAAATTTAAACATCACATATTGATCATCTTGTTGCTAGAGATAGTAACGGGAGATTTTGTATTTCTGAAATAAGATGTGCCATAGATTGTCCAAGAACAACCAGAATCTGAGTCACGAGTTATCTAACACATTCCAATTAAAAAAAAAATAGTAGAAAAGGTAATAGGAAAATATATGTTTTGACATCATGTTGAGAAGATGTTACCAGAGGGTGGATAGTAATATTTAAAAAAAAAAATAAAATAATAATAATAATTGTTCCAAATACAGTGCCTTGCGAAAGTATTCGTTCCCCTTGAATTTTTCAACCTTTTCCCACTTTTCCCACGTTTCAGGCTTCAACCATAAAGATAAAAAATGTTAATGTTATGGTGAAGAATCAACAACAAGTGGGGCACAATTGTGAAGTTGTACGAAATGTATTGATTATTTTAAACTTTTGGTAAAACTAAAAAAATGAAAAATGAGGCGTGCAATATTATTCCGCCCCTTTACTTTCAGTGCAGCAAACTCACTCCAGAAGTTCATTGAGGATCTGTGAATGATCCAATGTTGTCCTAAATGACTGATTATGATAAATATAATCCCCTGTGTGGAATCTAGTCTCCATATACATGCACCTGCTCTGTGATAGTCTCAGTGTTCTGTTTAAAGCGCAGAGAGCATCATGAAGACCAAGGAACACAACAGGCAGGTCCATGATACTGTTGTGGAGAAGTTTAAAGCCGGATTTGGTTACAAAAAGATTTCCAAAACTTTAAACATCCCAAGAAGCACTGTGCAAGCGATCATATTGAAATGGAAGGAGTATCCTACCACTGCAAATCTACTAAGACCTGGCCGTCCATCCAAATTTTCATCTCAAACAAGGAGAAGACTGATCAAAGATGCAGCCAAGAGGCCCATGATCACTCTGGATGAACTGCAGAGATCTACAGCTGAGGTGGGAGAGTCTGTCCATAGGACAACAATCAGTCGTACACTGCACAAATCTGGCCTTTATGGAAGAGTGGCAAGAAGAAAGCCATTTCTCAAAGATATCCATAAAAAGTGTTGTTTACAGTTTGACACAAGTCACGTAGGAAACACCAAATATGTGGAAGAAGGTTCTCTGGTCAGATAAAACCAAAATTGAACTTTTTGGGCACAATGCCAAATGATATGTTTGGCATAAAAGCAACACAGCTCATCACCCTGAACACACCATCCCCACTGTCAAACATGGTGGTGGCAGCATCATGGTTTGGGCCTGCTT
Source organism: Anomaloglossus baeobatrachus (assembly GCF_048569485.1). NCBI lineage: Eukaryota > Metazoa > Chordata > Amphibia > Anura > Aromobatidae > Anomaloglossus > Anomaloglossus baeobatrachus. The sequence continues at coordinate 533,403,558 of NC_134358.1, read as the reverse complement.
TGCTTCAGCAGGGACAGGGAAGATGGTTAAAATTGATGGGAAGATGGAAGGAACCAAATACAGGACCATTCTTGAAGAAAACCTGTTGGAGTCTGCAAAAGACCTGAGATTGAGACAGAGATTTGTCTTTCAACAATACAATGATCCCAAACTTAAAACAAAATCTACAATGGAATGGATCACAAATAAACGTATCCAGGTGTTAGAATGGCCAAGTCAAAGTCCAGACCAGTCGAGAATCTCTGGAGAGAGCTGAAAACTGCTGTTCACAAATGCTCTCCATCCAACCTCACTCAGCTCCAGCTGTTTGCAAAGGAAGAATGGGCAAGAATTTAAGTCTCTCAATGTGCAAAACTGATAGAGACATACCCCAAGCGACTTGCAGCTGTAATCGCACCAAAAAATGGCGCTACAAAGTGGTTAAATTAAAAGGGGACCGAATAATATTGCACGCCCCACTTTTCAGTTTTTTAATTTTAACAAAAGTTTAAAATAAGCAATACATTTTGTTTAACTTCACATTTGTGTCCCACTTGTTGATTCTTCACCATAACATTAAAATTTGTTATCTTTATGTTTGAAGTCTGAAATGTGGGAAAAGGTTGAAAAATTCAAGGGAGCCGAATACTTTTGCAAGGCACTGTATTTTATTATAAATGCAGAAATAAACTCACCAATCGCCATCTTCACCCTGTTAGCCTTGCCGCTGTGGTCCTCTTCTGGGTCACGTGACTTCTATTTCCGGATCACACTGATTTCTATATGTGAGTCGGAAGTCGATTTTACAATGTGAGTCTATAGGCCACTTTACACGCAACGACATCGCTAACGAGATGTCGTTGGGGTCACGGAATTTGTGACGCACATCCGGCCTCGTTAGCGACGTCATTGCGTGTGACACGTCCGAGCGACCGCTAACGATCAAAAATACTTACCTAAACGTTGATCGTTGACACATCGTTCTAATCCCAACTATCGTTGCTGATTTTAGATGTTGGACGAGGTTGTTCGTTGTTCTTGAGGCAGCACACATCGCTACGTGTGACACCCCAGGAACGACGAACAGCACCGTACCTGCGTACTCTGGCAACAAGTTGGGCGTGTCTTTCATGCGGCTGCTCTCCGCCCCCCTGCTTCTATTGGATGCCTGCCGTGTGACATCGCTGTGATGATGCACGAACCTCCCCCTTTGAATAGAGGCTGTTCGCCGGCCACAGCGATGTTGCAGGGAAGGTAAGTCCGTGGGACGGGTATTAGCGATATTGTGCGCCACGGACAGTGATTTGCCTGTGACACACAAACTACGGGGGCGGGTGAGATCGGCAGCAACATCGATAGCGATGTCGCTGCGTGTAAAGTGGCCTTATGTCAGATTAAGGCTCCACAGACTTACATTCTATAAGCAACATCTGGCTCATACATAGACCCCAGTGTGATCCAGGAAGTTAGAATAGAAGTCAAGTGACCCAGAAGAAGACTGGAGTGGAACTGGAAATCAGGGAAGATGTTGATTGGTGAGTGTATTACTGCACTTGCACTACATTTCATATACATTTAGAACATGACAAGTTACATTTTTGTCACGAGCTGCTTATTTTTTTCTTGAAGATTTGAAGCATTTTCAAATCTTTAGCATGTCAATTCTATCAGTGTCTTTGCAGTGTTTTTTTTATTATATATTTTTTATTGAAAATTTTCATTATTAAACAGTAAACAATGTGGTTAGCATTCCCATCAAAATATAATAATAATCTTACATCCAGTAAACAGACTGGGGTAACATAACTTGTAAATACACTATATTTATGATAAGCACTATTGGAAACTCCTTTATCGGCACTTGGGAAGATGAAAAGTGCAGTAAGATTAAGAACGTACAAACAATAAAATAAAACAAACAAACATAACAGTCACCTCCGTTAAAAAGAGGAAAAAATAAAAAGGAGGGAGGGGAAGATTTTTTTCATTTGGTCACTTAGTCATATTCTTTCATAGCTTAGCTACCTATTCGGAGTTGATCTAGGTTATTTTTTAGGTCCTCCATAATGTACCATGCAGTCGAGGTAAAAGGTTGCACTATTTTTTCTTTTTCCTCATACTGCAATATTTTACTACAAACTGTTTCCATTTTAATAGAAATCTACCCGCCTGCGCTTCCTTATTTGTGAGTGTGTCGCCCTGCTCAATCTCCATATAATGCTTAAGTTGAGTTATCAGTTCTGAGATAGAGGGAGTGGAGGATGTTATCCAATATTAAGGATCAACTTTTTGGACAGCAATCAAATAGTGTGCAAAAGTCTTGGAATACCTCTACTTATATTACTGTCTATATCAGTTTTTCCAGTAATGCAGAAGTGTTGCTTGAGGCGATAGGGGGCGCATAGAGCTCCAAAACCTTTTTGCCAGATCCGAGACTGACCCCCAGAAGGAAGCAGTGTTGGGGCAAAGATAAATCCCATGATAAAGGTCTGAATTTTGCAATCGGCGTTTGGGGCATGCAATTAACCTGTTCAACCTAGGATCAACTTTAGGAATATTAAAAGCATAAATAGCCCCGTGCATTATGGCAGTGTTTTTCACCCATTTTAATTGATCCAAAAAATTTGCATAAAAAACGCATGCAAAAACAAGGCAAAAACGTTTTTATGCAGCGTTTTTTCCTACTCTGACTCACATTTTTGATGCAAAAATGTATGCAGTAAATACTTAAAGAGGTTGTCCAGGATTTTTTTTGTTTAGCTAAAAACTAACAGGCAGGTAGTTGCTAACTAACTGTCTGTTCTACGTGACGTCAGCTCATGGCAAACACCAAGCGCTCCTGCAGGCAATTCAACTGTTCAACGTCAACAGTGCAGCTCTTCCTCTTCCGGGCTGATCTGTCAATGGAGCTTGATTGATGACATGCTAAAAGACAGCCGGCTTCCTGTCGTTAGGGACTGGGGTCTGGCTGTCAATCAGCATGACATCAACCACATTAACAGAGCAACCCGGAAGAGAAACGGATGCTAAGTTGACATGACGTCAGAGGAAGCTGCTGAATAGCTGTCAGGATTGGTGATGGGCACAACAGGCAAATAGTTTGTTCCTGTTAGTTCTTAGGCAGATTGAAAGAATGAAAAAGTAATCCTGAATATCTCCTTAAATGTGTGCACATACCCTTAGACAGGTTTAGGCAATAAAATATTTTGCAGGAGTGCTTCTTTAAGTAGAGAAAAATAACTATAAAGTGCATCAGAATATGTTGGCATCATAAAATGGAAGATAATTATAAATAATTTGTTGTGTTTATATTCTTCCCCCTACACATAATTGATATGTTTTGTTTCTTTTTAACTAAAACTTGAATTTGTAAAAACAAAGTCATTTATTTTTTCTTTTGTTATTAGCATCCAGGCTTTGCTTAAAATATATTAACTTCATCAAACAACCGTTGTTTGTGAATAAGACTACTTTACTGTTTGATTTAATTATGCTTTATATAATAAATATTCCTACTTTATTGACTTATTTTTATGTTACACTTCTGATTGTTGCAGTCTAATTATTTTTTTTTTTAGTACAGATTTTTTTTTTAATGTAACCCATAAGTGAAGTACGTAGTTATTTATTAGCTTCTGGTCCTTTGATGTTTTAGGCTATGTGAAATGTTGAGTCCTTTTCTTTATCGTATTGAGATTCTGGTGTATTATCCAATGTTAGATAAGGATCCTACAAATCTAAAGAGAGTCAAGAGGCCTGCCTATAGAATAAGTATGTTCTGTAGAATGTGAAGTGTTCCTGCAGGTCCCGTCAATACAGGGATTGTCTGCAACACATTGCCCAGTAAATTACAAGACAATGGAGCAGAACAGAAGGGTTAAAGCATACATCTGTCATTCTGATCACATAGCTGCCTTTCTATATGAAATATATCCCTCTTTGGTTTTTGTGTTCCTTGTCTATAAAAAGAAACATGCCGTGTCTTTTATACTGCAGGTCAAGATCGACAGTATTTTCCTAGTGTTCATATCTGATTGAGGGACTTGTTCCCTGTTTTTTATGAACTGTTAATGCAACTATGAAGTAAACAGATATTGCTCTTTGAACATGTGAAGTTCCGAGGAAATTCTGAACCTCTTCCAGCTTACAATGTGATTTCTTGTTTGCTAGCTCAGATTTATCTTGAGGATCCTTTATTACTGACCTGTCAGAAGACAATAGAGCACTATAATTCAAATTCTCTTCAACTCTTTCTATAGCTGAGTTTTGCCACAGTGGCAGCAATTTAGTTGTAGATGATATTTATGAAGGTTGATATGTACGACTTTATATAGAAAAATACATTGCTAGCATTACAGTGAAAATGAGAAACATAGTGCTAATTAGTACAAAATAATATTGCACTTTTTCTCATTTCCTCTTTTTAGTATATAAAGACCTCATTCACAAAAAATTGTACTCACATTCATATTAGTTTGCAAAGTCCTAAATATGAAACCAATGTTAAGCCTGCTTTACACGTTGCAATTTCACATACGATTTTGTATGCGATATGCAACGCCCCCATCGTATGTGCAGCACGTTCAATTTGTTGAACGTGCCGCACATACGAGTAACCCCCGTCACACGTACTTACCCGTCCATACGACCTCGCTGTGGGCGGCGAACATCCACTTCCTGGAGTGGGAGGGACGTTCGGCGTCACAGTGACGTCACATGGCAGCCGGCCATTAGAAGCGGAGGGGCGGAGCTAAGCGGGACGTAAACATCTCGCCCACCTCCTTCCTTCCGCATTGTGGGCCGGGAGCCACAGGACGCTGGTAAGATCTGTTCATCGTTCCCGGGGTGTCACAAACTGCAATGTGTGCTACCCCGGGTACAATGAACAATCTAACGTGCAATTCTAGAGACAGGTACGATGTGTATGCGATGAACGTTTTAACGTTCAATCGCAATCGCACGTACCTGCCTGTCACACACTGCAATGTACTTACAATGCCGGATGTGCGTCACTTACGACGTGACCCCGTCGACACATTGTAAGATACATTGCAGTGTGTAAAGCGGGCTTTAGGCTATGTGTCCATGTTGCTTTTTACCTACTTTTTTGCTGCTTTTTCAATTGCAGCGTTTAATGCCAAAATGGATGTGTTCTGCTTTTCACAAAAAGGCAGCATTTTGAACAGCATAGTGCGCACAAGAAACCCAAGTTCCCATAGAATATGCTTGAAAAGCAGAACACATTCATTTTGGCATTAAACACTGCAGTTAAAAAAGCAGTAAAAAAGCAGGTAAAAAGCAGGTAAAAAGCATCGTGGACATATAGCCTTAGTCAGTATAGTTATACACGTGGCATAGGAAAAGTAAGTGGAGGGATGATGGGAGAAGGAACAGAGGACTCAGCTAAAACAATTAAGATCCTTAAGGTTAAAAAATGTTTGATTTCTATTAAAGGAAAAATGAAAACTAAGAGGAGAAATTGCAATCCAAATGAATAGGAGCAAGGGTTGCAGTGTCCATTAATTAGTTAAAAAGGACCGTCACCAGGAGCTGGATTTGAGGAGGATCCGAGAAACGAAGCGGATGGAGTACATCACAGCTTGCATCAATACTCAGCTGGACAAATTTGAACGTATATGGTTGCCTTGGGACCTTTTTGTGGACAGTTGATAACTAGTCATCAGAACAAAGAATTTACATACGCTAATGCCTCGTACAAATGTTTTGCATGTATCGCATAATTGTCATCCTTCCCCGCCTTTCCCTGCCCCGTCTTTCTCTTTGTCCCCCCCTTTTGAGATGTCTTATATATTTCTGTTATTATGACCCATGTGTCATTTTGCACTTGTATGTTTATATGAAAAATCTGTTAATAAATAAACATTTAAAAAAAAAAAAGAGGACCATCACCAGGATTTTCATATATAAACTAAAGCCAGTGCTATACTGGCGCTATCATGCTGATTCTATACATACCTTTAGTTGTGAGATCGGATGTATACTTTCTGAAATACAGGCAAGTAAAGTTTGTGAAATGCAGTTATTCGATGAGAGGTGCAATGGATTATCTAATAGGTGGGTCGGGTTTTGCTAGCTATTCCCGCCCCTGTCTGCCTGCATGTACTTCCTCTCTCCTTCATCACACTGTAATAACAGAGACACCCACTTACTAGATATTCCGTTGCACCTATCATCAAATAACAGTTAATTTCACAAACTTGCCTATATTTCAGAAAGTATACATCCAATCTCACAACTAAAGGTATGTTTAGAATCCGCATGATAGCGCCAGTATAGCATTGGATTTAGTTTATATATGAAAATCCTGGTGGTTGGTCCCCTTTAATTCCCTAAGTTTGCTAGTGAAATGGGACATTGTAGGGTTAGCTTAAGCATGCATACTCATGCCCCTAGGAGTATACAAGTTTCTGTTTCTTGCTAGTAAAGGTCAGACGCATGCAGACAACCTGACACATAGAAGCTGTGCAGCCCAGCAGAGAGTAACAACATAAGAGCTAGCTATTAGTGGGGGTGAGTAGCAGTCATTATACATATTTTAATGCCAGGAAAGCTGGAAGCTAAAGGTTGTATTGCTATTAACGTAGTCTGTCTTAGGTGGCGGACAAACCCACCTGTATGAGAGTACTACTGCTGGAAAGACTAAAGATTGCCACCATAGAGGGTAGCAAAAACACTTATTCCTGTGACTTAAAATGCACTTGCTGACAGAGTGAATATTAGCTTTTAGAAGGGGATGGATTTGCCCCAGCAGAGGCCGAATAGGATTGCCACTCCAGGACTAGCTGGAGACTAGAGCCCGTGTGTAATCATCCGTGACATGGGAACTAAGTGAGAATACCACAAGAGTTGACAAATTGCCAGGCAAGAACGACTGCAAGACATTACAAGAGACTGTGACAAGCATTTTGGGAGACACGTATACCGTAATTTATCAATATTGTTTCTCCAGTCTTCCAGTATGTTTCTTCTTTATTAGTGGAATTAAGATTTGCTCCATTTTTTGAGTTGTCTTTCTTCCAAAATGATGAACCGGGTTCATAAACTGTTGCTGATTACGGAAGTGCTGTTGAAGAAAGTGTAAAATGTGTGTCGGCAGATTACTGTAATAAAGACAGTGCTGCTAGTGTTATTTTTACATCAGCTATTTACTAGTGTTTTAAGAAAACCTGTTGCTTCATATAAAGCTGTTGAAATCATTGCAATATTTCCTGCCTGTGAGACGATTCTAGCTATTTGCCTCTCGGAGGGGGAGAATCTTGGAAACTGCCATTGGTGTGTACCTGCATAGTTTCCGCCATCCATGAGAGTATGCATTAGGGCCAATGTACCCACACTCTTAAAAGAGCATAGCACCATAACATTTTTTTATAAAAACATCAACTCACCTTCCAGCAATATGGGATTCAACACTTTTATGGAAAACAATTATTTGTGATAGCCTCTATCGAGAAATGTTATATTATACCGTCCTTGTTGCTCTTCTGTATCTGAGTCATCTGAGTCTGAGTCTTACCCTTTATTCTGTCACAAGAAGGCTTCAGCTCTTCTCTGACTACGCGTCCTTGACCTCATTCACAAGTCCAATTTTTCCACGTAAAAGAAAATGGACTGATTATTCTGATCAGAGTTTGTCAGAGTGTCATCTGATTTTCTCATACGTGCAGAAATAAAAAAAAGGATTTCTCCACCTTTTCCATTCTGACAGTCAATGAAAATCGGACTGCACCAGAATATAATCATTGAAATAATATCAAACATTGCTGAAACATCAAAGAGTAGGCATACTTCATTTTGCATTGCCGCTTGGGCCTCACCATAATACCCTGCAGCTATGACATCTAGTGGATTATCATACCTTGTACAGTGGTGGTCAGTACCTGGGTTATCACAAATCAAAGGTTCCCAGTGGAGCACAGATTGTACAGCAGAGTCATTTCCCATTTTCAGAGTCACTGAGTAAAGCTGGGTTCACACATAGCGACAGCGACAACGACGTCGCTGTTACGTCACCATTTTCTGTGACGTAACAGCAACCTTGTAAGTCACTGTTATGATCACTGCTTAGCTGTCAAATACAGCGACGCAGCAGCGATCATAACGTCGCTACATGTGCAGAGAGCAGGGAGCCGCGCACACTGCTTAGCGCTGGCTCCCTGCTCTCCTAGCTACAGTACACATCGGGTTAATTACCCGATGTATACTGCAGCTACATGTGCAGAGAGCAGGGAGCCTCGCACACTGCTTAGCGTTGGCTCCCTGCTCTCCTAGCTACAGTACACATCGGGTTAATTAACCCGATGTGTACTGCAGCTACATGTGCAGAGAGCAGGGAGCCGGCACTGGCAGCGTGAGAGCGGCGGAGGCTGGTAACAAAGGTAAATATCGGGTAACCACCTTGGTTGCCCGATGTTTACCCTGGTTACAGCTTACCGCAGCTGCCAGATGCCGGCTCCTGCTCCCTGCTCGCTTCATTTCGTCGCTCTCTCACTGTCACACACAGCGATCTGTGCGTCACAGCGGGAGAGCAACAATAAAAAAATGAACCAGGGCTGTGTGTAACGAGCAGCGATCTCACAGCAGGGGCCAGATCGCTGCTCAGTGTCACACACAGCGAGATCGCTAATGAGGTCACTGCTGCGTCACTAAAACCGTGACTCAGCAGCGATCTCAGCAATGATCTCGCTGTGTGTGAAGCACCCCTTAGTCTATCTTCTGTAGAGTGTAAGCTCTAATGGTCAGTAGGGTCCTCTCTCTCTATGTCCTGTAAATTGCAAGTTCTTAAGGTCAGCAAAGTTCTATCTCTCTCCTCCACGTCTATTTTATGAGCAATTCCAAGCTTTTAAGCATTGAAATTCATCCTAATTTACTATTTGTAAATCAAGTTTAAAAAAAATTCTGCGAAGTCGGCTAATTCGGATTTCAAAAGACTTGCTTATCTCTAATGTTGAGGTTATATCTAGCTGCAGAAATGTAGTCAAATGTGCTTAGGCACAATTTTTTTTTTTTTTTTTTAAAGTCCCGGATGTACCTTTTAGTTCCTCAGAAATGTGTAACCGAACTGCATCTTTTAGACTATGTGGTTAAGATCATTCATCTGAGTTTCAAGTCAACTAATCATACAATTTGCCTAACACTGAGAATAAAGTTACTGTACATATTGCGCAAAGTGTGAACCTATGTATCTTTTGGACACTACTTTAAATATTATCCACTATATAATTTATCCATTATTTTCCTGGAAAGATACCGTCTTTTCTTAACAGCAGAATATACAGTGCTATGAAAGGTTTTCATACTCCATGAACATTTTCACATTTTTACATGTTACACTCACAAACCTAAATGTATTTTATTAAGATTTTATTTGATATCCCACACACACAAAGTAGCTTGTTTCTTTGTTTATGTATAAAGGAAATTTTACATGATTTTCAAAATGTTTTAAAAAATAAATCTGAAAATTGTGACATCCATTTGTATTCAGACCCCTATAGTCTGATATCCCTGAAAAAAAATCCTGAGTTACTAATTCCCTCTAGAAGTCACCTAATTAGTACATTGAGTCCACCTGTGTGTAATTTATTCTCAATATAACTACAGCTTTTCTGTGAAGGCCTCAGAGGTTTGTTTGAGAACATTCGGGATTTAACAGCATCATGAAAACCAAAGACCACACTAGACATGTCAGGAATAAAATAGTGGAGAACAGTAAAGCAGGGTTAGAGTATAAATAAATAACCCAAGCTGTAAACATCTCACAAAGCACTGTTCAATCCATCAAACAAAAGTGGAAGCAGTATGGAAGAACTGCACACCTACCAATACATGTCCACCTAAACTGAAATCCCAAGCAAGGAAAACACTAGTTAGAAAAGCAGTGAAGAGACCTATGGTCACTGGAGGGGCTGTAGTGATCCACAGCTCAGGTGAGGGAAGCTGTCCACAAGACAACTATTAGTTCTATACTCAGCAAATCTGATCTCATTGAAGCTGGGCAAGAAAAAAGCCATTTTTGAAAGTAAACCATAACAAGTCCCATTTGATGCATGTAAAAAATCCAATGAGACCAAAGTACAATATTTGGGGCTAAATGCAAAACGCTATGTGTTGCAGAAAACTAAAGCTGGTGTCACACACAGCGACAACGACAACGACATCGCTGCTACGTCACCATTTTCTGTGACGTTGCAGCGACGTCCCGTCGCTGTCGCTGTGTGTGACATCCAGCAACGACCTGGCCCCTGCTGTGAGGTCGCCGGTCGTTGCTGAATGTCCAGCTTCATTTTTTGGTCGTCACTCTCCCGCTGTGACACACACATCGCTGTGTGTGACAGCGAGAGAGCGACGAAATGAAGCGAGCAGGGATCAGGAGCCGGCTTCTGGCAGCTGCGGTAAGCTGTAACCAGCGTAAACATCGGGTAACCAAGGGAAGACCTTTCCCTGGTTACCCGATATTTACCTTCGTTACCAGCCTCCGCCCTTGCTGCTAGTGCCGGCTCCTGCTCTGTGCACATGTGGCTGCAGTACACATCGGGTAATTAACCCGATGTATACTGTAGCAAGGAGAGCAAGGAGCCAGCGCTAAGCGTGGCTCCCTGCTCTCTGCACTGTGACATGTAGCTGCAGCACACATCGGGTTAATTAACCCGATGTGTACTGTACCTAGGAGAGCAAGGAGCCAGCGCTAAGCGCGGCTCCCTGCTCTCTGCACATGTAGCACAGCGACGTTATGATCGCTGCTTCTGCTGTGTTTGACAGCTAAGCAGCGATCATAACAGCGACTTACAAGGTCGCTGTTACGTCACCGAAAATGGTGACGTAACAGCGACGTCGTTGTCGCTGTCGCTTAGTGTGAACCCAGCTTAACACTCCACATCACCCTCAAAACACCATCCCCACCATCAAACATAGTGGTGGTAGCATTGTGCTGTAGTGAGGCTTTTCTTCAGCAGGGACACTACTTGAAATACTATCCACTCTATGCTTTCTCTATGAGAGAATGTCTTGGAAAGATACAGTCTTCGCTTAACAATAGGATATACAGTGCTTTGAAAAAGTGTTGCTACTCCTTTCACATTTTTCCATGTTTCACCCAGAAACTTAAATGTATTTTATTGAGATTTTATGTGATAAACCAACACTAAGCAGAAAGTATTTGTGAAGCATAAAGAAAAAGATACATGGTTTTCTAAATATTTAAAAAAATATATAAATCTTAAAATTGTGACGTGCATTTGTATTAGGTGGATGGCAGGGCCAGTGTCACCACCCAGTGCACCCAGTGGCAAGTTTCAGGGCCCTGAACAAATAGGGGGGGCCACTCGCTGTTGGGGACACCATCTGCACTGCTTGCTGGTGTCTCCAGCCCTTAGTGATGTATGGGGCCCATGGTAAATGTCTCTCTCCCCCTATTCGCTCTTTTCTCCCCTCTGTGCTGTGTGATGAGCGTAGTGTCCTGACTGCTGCCGGCTTATGAACAGTAATAAGCTGGAAGCAGAGACCAGTGATGTCAGTTGCGCTAATCTCCTGCATTGCCGTATAGTGACATCACGCTACTGCTGGCTTATTACTATACATAAGATGACAACAGTCCAGACTCTGCACTCATCACACAGAGCATGGGGAAAAAGACAGCGCACAGAGACAGCTCAGGGGGGAGAGAGCATGGTGGGCAGGGAAAGAGAGAGCACAGGGGAAAAGAGAGAGCATATGGGCAAAGAGAGAGCACTGGAAGAAGAGAGAGCATTGGGGAGAAGAGAGAGCATGTGGAAAGAGAGCAGGGGAAATAGAGAACATGGGGAGAAGAGAGAGAGACCATGGGGGGAGAAGAGAGTGCACTGGGAGAAGAGAGAACACAGGGGGCAGGGAAAAAGAGAGTACAGGGAGAAGAGAGCATGGGGCGGGGAAAAAGAGCACAGGGAGAAAAGAGAGAACACGAGGAGAAGATAGAGCACAAGCGGGAGAAGAGAGAACACGAGGGGTGAAGAGAGAGCAAGGAGGGGAGAAGAGAGAGCAAGGTGGAGACGAGAGAGCACAGGGAGAAGAGAGCATGAGGAGAAGAGCATGAGGAAGAAGAGAGCGTATTGGGGAAAAGTCAAAGAATAGGGGAAGAGAAAGCATGGGGGAAAGAAGAGTGCACGAGAAGAAGAGAGAGCACAGGGGGATAAAAAAGAGCATGGAGGAGAAAAGAAAGCATGAAGGGCACAAGGGAAAGAGAGAGCACAAAAGGAGAAAACAGCGCACACGGACTGTGCAGGGGGGGAGCGAGAGCACATGGTAAGAAGATAGCATGGGAGAGAAGAGAGCAAGGGGAAAAGAGAACATAGTTAGAAGAGAGCACAGAGACAGCACACAGAAGAGAGAGCACGGAGGACCAGAGCATGGGGGAAAATAGAGAGCACAGGGGGAAAAGAGAGCATGGAGGTATAAGACAGAGCACATGGAGAGAAGAGAGAGCACAGGGGGACAGACTGCATGACAGGAAGACTGTGCACGAGGGAAAATTATATTTACGTGGACTGTATTATGTATATATACAACTCACAATCTCTATATTAAAATCATGAATCATGGTATCTGCTAAAGGAGCCCACTGAGACTCTTACACCAAGGGCCCACGAAAACTTGGAGCCGGCCCTGGTGGATGGCCATGTCTTGGTAGGTCTTCAGTTGTGTTATACGCCTTCCATTTTTGAATGATGCAAAAAACAGTACTTCATGAGATGTCCAGAGCTGGGGCTATTTTTTTTTTTTTTTTTTTTTAAATTAACCATGCCTTACTCTTCTCCACAACCTTATCCCTGGCCTGTCTGGTATGTTCATTGGTTTTCATGATGCTGTTTGATCCCAAATGTTGTCAAACCTCTGCGGCCTTCAGATAACAGCTGTAATTATATTGAGAATAAATTACGCACAGATGGACTCAGTTGACCAGTTAGGTGACTTCAATTGGTCACTCAATATTATTTGAGGTATCAGACTACAAAGGGGGCTAAATTCAAATGCAAGTCAAAATTTTCATATTTATATTTTTAAAATATTTAAAATATTTAGAAAACCATGTATCATTTCCTTTAAACTTCACAAATACTTACTACTTTGTGTTGGTATATCACATAAAATCCCAATAAAATAGGGTGGAAGTAAAGTGAAGAAATGTAGAAATGTTTACAGGGTATGAATACTATTTCAAGGCACTATAAATAGAGGGCAATACTGGAGGATAATCTGTTAGAGGCTGCAAAAGACTTGAGACAGTGTCATAGGCTCAACTTCAAGCAGGACGACCCTAAACATATTTCCAGTGTGCTACAATGGATCGTTTAGATCAAAGCATATTCATGTGTGTGAATGGTCCAGTCATACAAACATAAATCTTACTGTTACTCTGTGATAAGACTTGAAAACTGCTGTTCACAGACGCCTCCATCCAATCACAATGGGCTGGAGCTAGTTTGTAAATAAGAATGAGCAAAAATGTCAGCCTCTAGATCAGTGTTTTCCAAACTCCAGTCCTCATGGCCCCCAACAAGTCATGTTTTCAGAATTTCCTTACTATTGAACAGGTGATGGAATCATTATCAAGGCATCAACTGTGCTATATTAAGGAAATCCTGAAAACGTGACTTGTTGGGGGTCATGAGGACTGGAGTTTGGGAACCACTGCTCTAGATGGTCAAAGCTGGTATAGACAAACCCCAAAAGAATTGCTGCAGTAAGTGCAGCAAAAGGTAGTCCTATAAAATACTGACTCAAGTGGCGGAATACAAATGCATGTCACAATTTTCAGATTTATATTTTTAAAATATTTGGCAAAACCAGGTATCATTTCCTTTACACTTCACAAATCGAATGTTTGCTACTTTGTGTTAGTATATCACATAGAATCCCAATAAAATACATTTAAGTTTGTGGATGTAACATGAAAAAATATGGAAAGTTCACAGGGTATGAGTACTTTTCAAGCCACAGTATAATTAGAAAACATTTTTAGAGGAAACAAAGCATCAGATTATTAGTGCCATAGGGCAGTAAACATCTTTCATATTCGTACCAGTAGTTCAGGACCATTTGAAAAGCCACATACAGACTGCATAAGCATGGCTAAATTAATTTTGTAATATGATACAAAACATATATACACGCAACATAATTTCTGTAAAATTGTGCTGATAATATGTTGATTAATGTTAAGAACCAGTGAGAATGCAAAGAAAGCACAAAGTATATTAATCATACTGCAGATAATTTTGATCTTGCAGTTAGCAATGAGCACTTTTCTCTATTAGTCATGCTATCCATTTAAATTCATAGCACATTTTCCTATTTACATGCCTGTTACCAAAAACTAAATTCATACTGTCAGACATTTTACATACTGTAAGTTTAATGATGCAATGGATGAAGAAGAGTAAAGGGCACTTTATACGCAGTGATATCGCTATCGATATCACTAGCGAGCGTACCCACCCCCGTCGGTTGTGCGTCACGGACAAATCGCTGCCTGTGGCGCACAACATCGTTTACACCCGTCACACACACTTACCTGCCTAGCGACGTCGCTGTGACCGGCGAACCGCCTCCTTTCTAAGGGGGGTGGTTTGTGCGGTGTCACAGCGGCGTCACTAAGCGGCCACCCAATAGAAGCGGAGGGGCGGAGATGAGCGGGACGAACATCCCACCCACCTCTTTCCTTCCACATTGTGAGCGGCCGCAGGTAAGGTGATGTTCCTCGTTCCTGCGGTGTCACACATAGCGATGTGTGCTGCCGCAGGAACAACGAACAACCTGCGTCCTGCAACAGCAACGATAATCGGGAAAGGAACGAAGCATCAACGATTAGGTAAGTAATTTTGATGGTTAACGGTCGTTCGTGCGTTTCACACGCAACGACGTCACTAACGAGGCCGGATGTGCGTCACTAATTTCGTGACCCCAACGACATCTCGTTAGCGATGTCGTTGCATGTAAAGCAGCCTTTAGACTGCAGAAAGCACTAGATGATGACAATAACAAGGTAGTGCTTGAGAATGAGGTATGGATTCCAAGAAGATAATAATGAAAAGAACTAGGATAGTTTGAGCCTTGCTCACTTTGCAGATTAGTTCTGTTTTCCCACAGATGTAGTCCCTAATTTATTGTGCCACCAAATCCATAGCTCACTTTGTGGCAAGAGAGCCTGTACACAGGGATGTATTTTGCCTTCATGCTGCCCTAGGCACTTTAAGTGGTCGCGCCCCTTAGTGACAACGTAAAACTGAGTTTTTTTACACGACATCTGTTTAAGGCAGATCTACTCTGTAAAACACTTTAAAAAGTATAAATGAGAAATGAAGGGCACTAACCCCCCAATGGGGATCACCACAGGCACATCAAAACATAGCATGAGTATTAAATATTCCCACCACACCGTCCCCACTTATATACTGTGACTGTGACACTTCCCCTAATAAACTACACACTACCCTCCCTTATAAATTATATCCACCACACCTTCCTTGAAATATGATCTGCACACTGTCCTCACATCATGCTGCCCACTCTTCACAGTGTCCCATGCATGCTGCCCCCTCCTCACAATGTCCCATGCATGCTGCCCCCTCCTCACAATGTCCCATGCATGCTGCCCCCTCCTCACAGTGTCCCATGCATGCTGCCCTCTCCTCACAGTGTCCCATGCATGCTGCCCGCCCCCTCCTCACAGTGTCCCATGCATGCTGCCCCCTCCTCACAGTGTCCCATGCATGCTGCCCCCTCCTCACAGTGTCCCATGCATGCTGCCCCCTTCTCACAGTGTCCCATGCATGCTGCCCCCTCCTCACAGTGTCCCATGCATGCTGCCCCCTCCTCACAGTGTCCCATGCATGCTGCCCCCTCCTCACAGTGTCCCATGCATGCTGCCCCCTCCTCACAGTGTCCCATGCATGTTGCCCCCTCCTCACAGTGTCCCATGCATGCTGCCCCCTCCTCACAGTGTCCCATGCATGCTGCCCTCTCCTCACAGTGTCCCATGCATGCTGCCCCCTCCTCACAGTGTCCCATGCATGCTGCCCCCTCCTCACAGTGTCCCATGCATGCTGCCCCCTCCTCACAGTGTCCCATGCATGCTGCTCCCTCCTCAGTGTCCCATGCATGCTGCTCCCTCCTCAGTGTCCCATGCATGCTGCTCCCTCCTCAGTGTCCCATGCATGCTGCTCCCTCCTCACAGTGTCCCATGCATGCTGCCCCCTCCTCACAGTGTCCCAGGCATGCTGCCCCTCCTCACAGTGTCCCATGCATGCTGCCCCCTCCTCACAGTGTCCCATGCATGCTGCCCCCTCCTCACAGTGTCCCATGCATGCTGCCCCCTCCTCACAGTGTCCCATGCATGCTGCCCCCTCCTCACAGTGTCCCATGCATGCTGCCCCCTCCTCACAGTGTTCCATGCATGCTGCCCCCTCCTCACAGTGTCCAATGCATGCTGATTCTCCTCACAGTGTCTCATGCATGCTGCCCCCTCCTCACAGTGTCCCATGCATGCTGCCCCCTCCTCACAATGTCCCATGCATGCTGCCCCTCAACATGAGCTCCTAATGCTGCCTTCCTCTTTTCCATAATGACACCTCCATTTTGCCCCACTCATGCTAAGACCACCACACTAGAGCTTATGCTGAGACACCCCCCCACACACACACTACCCCACTCTTGATATTGACTCCCCTACATTGCTCCACTCCATACTGATCCCACACATGCTGCCCCTTCTCCATAATGAGCTCCCAATGCTGCCACCCTCTAATTCTGAGTCCTTACACTCCCCCCACCCAATTGATTTTGTCATTGCACTATCCCTCAACCCTTGTCCCCTATCTCCCACTCCCCCAGCAGCAGCCTCTCTGCCTCCGCCTCCAGCAGCAGCCTCTCCCCCAGCATCAGCCTCTCTCCCACCAGCCTCCCCCAGCCTCAGCCTCTCTCCCCCAGCTTCAGCCTCTCTCTCCCTACCCTCCCCCAGCATCAGCCTCACTCCCCAGTCTCCGCCAGCATCAGCCTCACTCCCCAGTCTCCGCCAGCATCAGCCTCACCCCCCCATCCTCCGCCAGCATCAGCCTGTCTCCACCCATCCTCCTCCAGCACCAGCCTCTCTCCAGCCAGCCTCCCCCAGCATCAGCCTCTCTCCCCCCAGCCTCCGCCAGCATCAGCCTCTCTCCCTCCAGCCTCCGCCAGCATCAGCCTCTGCCTCCCCCCAGCCTCAGCCGCTGCCTCCCCCCAGCCTCCCCCCAGTCTCAGCCGCTGCCTCCCCCAGCCTCCCCCCAGTCTCAGCCTCTGCCTACCCCCAGCTCCCCCCCAGTCTCAGCCTCTGCCTCCCCCCAGTCTCAGCCTCTGCCTCCCCCAGCCTCCCCCCAGTCTCAGCCGCTGCCTCCCCCCAGCCTCCCCCAGTCTCAGCCTCTGCCTCCCTCCAGCCTCCCCCCAGTCTCAGCCTCTGCCTCCCTCCAGCCTCCCCCCAGTCTCAGCCTCTGCCTCCCTCCAGCCACCCCCCAGTCTCAGCTTCTGCCTCCCTCCAGCCTCAGCCTCTGCCTCCCTCCAGCCTCCCCCCAGTCTCAGCCTCTGCCTCCCTCCAGCCTCCCCCCAGTCTCAGCCTCTGCCTGTCCCTCGTCCACTATCCTCACATTGCAGCCTCTGCCTGTCCCTCGTCCACTATACTCACATTGTAGCTTGCCTGCCCCTCCCCCAGAATCCGCACTTCACAGCACTGGAACTCTGCCAGCGGTTACCTGCTCTTGTGCCTCCCGCCTCCTCTTGCTGCTGCCGCTCCTCCTACGGTGTCCGTCATCCTCCTGCTGCTGCTGGCTCCGGTGAGTGTTCTGCCACAGCACGGAGTGGATGCCACAGCACGGAGCTGATTGGCGCGCCTCTGACCCCGGAAGTGCAGGCACTTCCAGGGTCAATCAGTTCTCTGTGCCCGGCGGCGCCAACAGTTTATCTGTATTCGCGTCTTAAAGACGCAGATACAGATAAATGGAAGTGCGTCTCTCACCCCCGACCCCCTTCCCCTCCCCCTCCGAAAACACAGCAGATTTAATAGACTGTCCGGAGGGGGAGAAGATGTAAAAAAAAATAATATTTTTTTTTTGCAGCCAGAAAGTGCCGCCCCCCCCTCAACGTGGCGCCCCAGGTACGGGACCACGGGTGCCTAATGGTAAATACGGCCCTGCCTGTACATTACAATAGATTGGTCCTCTGGCAACATACAAAATTCCCACTCTTGACATGTCCATAAATAGTCACCACCACATCCGCAACTATAGCTTTTAGAAGATTTTTAGCCTATTCCATCAATAGCAGCTACGGTTTTACCTGCTCCTGAGCTGACCACAGTAGAAGTAGATCTGCCTCTGCTCTTTAGGAGGAATGTTCGATCTGCTCTTTTTCACTGATACATCCACCCACCTCTTCTGATAACACCAACTTACCATCTCCCTGATCAGGTTCCCATGTCCTGTCCACCACACAATCATGATCATAATCATCATTACCATCATTCCTGACTTAGCTAACAATTCTGCTGATGTAGTAAAGCTTCCATATCCTTCTTATTCCCATCTCTAGATTTTCCATCTGATTACCATCACTATTTCTGCAGCTAGTTCCAGTGATTTCACGAACATGGCTGTCAGTGCCACTAATACAACCAACATGCCATTAATAACAGCAACAACAGGCAGAAGTATTGATGATGAATATGCATACGTCTAATTACACTAATAAATCAGGAGTGCAAAAAATCAGTAGCACTGTTTGGCCTTTGTCATCCATGTTGCCCCCCAAAAATGAAAATGTCTATGTGTGTTCTGTATAGACACATGATCCATATAAACACACGGACATGTAAATAGCACTATAGGTTGTGATAGGTACATGTTGTATTTGTGAAAAAAAATGGATGCCACACAAATGTGCAACACAAACGCCTAAATGAAGTCTAAGGGGTACTTTGCACACTACGACATCACAGGTGCGATGTCGGTGGGGTCATGTCGAAAGTGACGCACTTCCTGCGTCGCTCTCGACATCGAAGTGTGTAAATCCTAGATGATACGATTAACGAGCGCAAAAGCGTTGTAATCGTATCATCAGTGTAGCGTCGGCGAATTCCATAATTACGCTAACGTGACGGTCCGATGTTGTTCCTCGCTCCTGCGGCAGCACACATCGCTGTGTGTGAAGTCGCAGGAGTGAGGAAAATCTCCTACCTGCGTCACCGCGGCTCCCGTAGGATATGCGGAAGGAAGGAGGTGGGATCCGCCCCTCCGCTCCTATTGGCCGCCTGCCGTGTCGCACGGCAGGTGAGTTCATGTGAAGCTGCCGTAGCGATAATATTCGCTACGGCAGCTATCACAATGATATCGCAGCTGCGACGGGGGCGGGGACTATCGCGCTCGGCATCGCAGCATCGGCTTGCAATATCGTAGTGTGCAAAGTACCCCTAAGAGGGGAGCTTTGAGATAAAGGTGAATTGATGCATGTAAGTAAACAATATTATTGGTTAAATACTGTAATGTTTATAGATGGCAATGTACTACTCTGACAGATGTACAAGAACAATATATGGGCCCTTTGCAGTCCAGTAACTCATCATAATGCAAAAATCCTCCTGCATTGGAGATGGAAGAGGGCCCCATTACCTCTGTCCCTACATTATGCTGCTCTCAAATTACATAGCAAAAACCTGCTAACAGATTCTCATTTAAGTATGTATAAAATCAGTATTTCTGGACAAAAGTGGTGTAAACCTAGTCTTAAATCCTAGAGAATATAATTAGCATTGATATTAGTGTAAGGTCACTCCAGATTGATACTTTACTATACAAATTTTCTTCAGGCTGCATTTCTGATTTGACCATGATTAATTTGTTTGCAATAAATCCCAAAGCTAATTTATCAATGCATTATGCAACAACAGTAATCCCATAGATTCATTTGTAGGTGTTTTAATTTCTCCCCAGTGGTCATCATCACACTTATGTGTAATTGCCATTTTATTATTAGTTATTTCTTTAAAAGTGTCTCATTTATGTATGAGAGAACAAAAATGAAAGTTCCTACAATAAGTGAGATACAATATATGACTAATATGAAAGCTTACTGTATTTTATTTGGAGTTATTTGTTTTTTATTTAACTGATAAAATAAAGACATGTTGATTTAGTAATTGAATATAAACAAGGAAAAATAGGATGCAGAATTAAAGACACACACCAAAAAAAAATACACGGTAAGTTAAAACAAAAAAAAAGTTATATTAATATAAATAACCACAAACCAAGGTAGGAACAGCTGTTTAATACCTGTCACATTTTGTATGTGTTAGCATTGTATCCAGTCACATTGTAATTCTGCCCACTAATTAGTTGACCTTAATTTGCCTAAATGACTGAGCTATACAGCATGTACGGACTTGTGAGATCAATAATGCAATGCTCACAGAATCTAATGGTCTACTAAACACTGACTGCTGCATTTAAAACACATTCTTGTCAATTGACTATCTTGATGGTGGGGGTTATTTACTGTACATGAATGAATAAATGAGCGGAAACATATTTTCTCTTAAGAACATTTTCTAATTGTTGAGAAGATATAAAATACATTGTATGTGGATTTTGCAGTGTTACATTAAGGCCGGGGCCACACGGGGGACTACTGCGATCCTCGCATAACACTCGGCTCACGCTGGCAGCACAG
Organism: Anomaloglossus baeobatrachus; assembly: GCF_048569485.1. NCBI lineage: Eukaryota > Metazoa > Chordata > Amphibia > Anura > Aromobatidae > Anomaloglossus > Anomaloglossus baeobatrachus. The sequence continues at coordinate 533,382,837 of NC_134358.1, read as the reverse complement.
CAAAAGCACAACTTTTGAATCATGATTGTTTTGTTAGGAAATTAGAAGGGTTAAAAGCAATTTCTAATTTTTCCAACAAAATTTAGCAAACCATTTTTTTAGGGACCCCATTACATTTGAAATGATTTTGAGAGGCCTATATGACAAACAATACCCATAAGTGACAATATTATGAAAACTGCACCCCTTAAAGTGTTCAAAACCACATGCAAGAAGTTTATTAACCCTTCAGGTGATTCACAGGAACTAAAGCAATGTGGAAGGAAACAATGAAAATTTTACTTTTTCCCATAAAAATGTTACTTTAGTCCCAAATTTTGCATTTTCCTAAGAGTAAAAGGAGAAAATGCACCATACAATTTTTGTGCAATTTATCCTGACGACAGAGCTGTTCCATATATGGTGGAAAACTACTGTTTGGCCGTACAGCAGGGCGGAAGGGAAGGAAAACTATTTGACTTTTGGAGCACAAAAGTGGCTGTAATAGATAGCGGATGCCATATCGTGTTTGTAGAGTCCCTGAGGTGCCTAAATAGTGGAAACCCCCACAAGTCCCCCCATTTTGGAAACTACATGCCTCAAGGAATGTATCTAGAGGTGTGCTGAGCACCTTGAACCCACAGGTGCTTTACAGAATTTTATAACATTGAGCCATGAAAATTAAAAAATACATTTTTACCACAAAAATGTTGCTATAACACAAATTTCATTTTCACAAGGGTAACAGGAGAAAATGCATCATACAATTTATTGTGCAATTTCTCCCAAGTACACATATACACCATATGTGGTGAAAAACTACTGTTATGGTGCATGGCAGGACTCAGAAGTGCTAATTGAGTTTTGGAAAGTAAAATTGCATGGAATCAATAGTGGACGCTATGTCACGTTTGCAGAGGCCCTGATGTGCCTAAACAGTAAAACCTCCCACAAGTGACCTCATTTTAGAAACTAGACCCTCTCAAGGAACAGGAACTTAATTAGATGTGTCATGAGCACCTGGGACCTCTAGATAATTCACAGAATTTTATAATGTTGAGCCGTAAAAATAAAAAAAAAAAGAATTCCCACAAAAATGTTGTTTTAGCCCCACATTTTGCATGTCCACAAGGGTAACAGGAGAAAATGAACTATACAATTTGTTGTCCAATTTCTCCTGAGTATGTCAATACCCCATATTCGGTGCAAAAGTACGGTTTAGGCCATGGGTCCCCAATTCCAGTCCTCAAGGGCCGCCAACAGTGCATGTTTTCAGGATTTCCTTAGTATTGCACATGTGATAATTTAATCACCTGCACAGTTGATGATTCCAACACCCATGCAATGCTAAGGAAATCCTGAAAACATGCACTGTTGGCGGCCCTCGAGGACTGGAGTTGGGGAACCCTGGTTTAGGCGCATGGCAGGGCTCAGACAGGAACAAGCCCCATTTGACTTTAGGAATGCAAAAATTGCCTGGAATCATTAGCGGACGCCATGTCATGTTTGCAAACCCTCTGATCTGTTTAAGCTGTGAACTCCCTGTAACAGTGTGTCCCTCCCCTGCCTGTGCTCATGGTGTAATAGTCTGTCACTCCTTGACTGTCCTGTATGTACTACTGGTGGGTTATTGTTTGTTCTTCTCAGCATGGGAATTTTCCAATCCACAACTTGGTAAACAAGACAGAGCCAGGATGTCTAAAGTCCATTCATGTATCAAATGTCCAGGCGGAGTTGGACTCTTCTGCCCACCTAAGGGGCTGATCCCAGGAGAGAAGAACAATGAGACCCATGTTAGGTCAGTTAGTTGGATCTCGGCTGGAGAAGGACTAGGACTTATAGCTGAGGCTGGATCATAGAGCCTGTGTATGGACTGTCACAGATTGGAGATCAGTGGCCACGTGGGATTGCGTTTTGTTGTTCACCCTGTTGGACTCAAGGAACTCATATAAGGACCATTGCCATATTTTCCCTGGCGTTGGAATACCGGGAGGCGCCCCTGGATCTTTTGTTTTGTTGTGGACTCCTTGCAGACTTTAAGGATTTATATTTATGTTTGGTGCTTTATCTTTGTGGTTCCAATAAAGCCCTTTGGATTGTTCATCAGCCTGGTGTCCCTGCCTGCTCTGTCGCATACCCCGTCACACTCCCTGCCACAAGTAACTTCATTTTGGAAACTAGACCCCCTCAAGAAACGTAACTAGATGTGTGGTAAGCACCTGGAACCCCCAGATAATTCACAGAATTTTATAACCTTGAGCTGTGAAAATAAAAAAATCCCATTTTTCCCACAAAACGGTTGTTTTAGCTCCAAATTTAGCATTTTCACAAGGGTGACAGGAGAAAGTGCACCATTCAATTTGTTGTGCAATTTTTCCTGTGTACACCAATACCCCATGTGTAATGGAAAACCACTGTTTCGGTACATGTAAGGAAAGAAGCGCCATTTTAGCTGGAATAGATTGCGAACACCATTTCAGAGTTGACATGCCAAAACAGCAGAAACCCCCCCAACAAGTGAACTTATTCTGGAAACGACACCTCTTAAGGAATTCATTTTGGAGTTTAGTGAGCAATTTTAACCCTCAGGTGATTCACAGAATTTTATAACATTGAACTGTGAAACTATAACATTACCATTATTTCCACTAAGTATTAATTTGGCCTCAAAGTTTTACATTTTAAAAAGGGTAGTATGAGAAAATGGACTGTAAGATTTGTTAAACAATTTCTCCTGAGTTTGCGAATACCCCATATTTGGTCAAAAACGACTTTTGAGGCATAGTTGAAAGCTCAGAAGGGAAGGAGCTCCATATTGAAGTCTAAGTTTATTTGAAATGGTTTTGGGGTGCCATGTCACATTGGCAGAGCCCTTGACATGCCAGAACAGCATACCCCCCATAAGTTACCTCATTTTACAAAGTACACTCCTCAATTAATTCATCTAGGAGTGCAGTGAGCATGTTGACAACACAGGTGTTTGTTAATGGCTACAGTGCGAATATGTAACTACACATTGCACTTAAACCAACACTTGTTCCAGCTCATTGCTTTTATTTTTATATGAAAATGGGAATGCAAGAGGTAGAAGAGCCACTTGCCATGTGAATAGTAGTGCGGTGGTAGAGTGCTTTTAGCTAAAGAACAGCAGGCTTTAACGCGGTTACTTTGAGAGCCCAAATCAAAGTGCCAGACGGTGTAATCTGGGTTTATGGGAGTATGGGAATAAGTTAATTTGGTTCCCTTTATGGGAAACCTTGACCATAGAATTGTAAATCTGCTTTAATGCAATAATGCATTTTAAATAACAACTACATATACAATTTCTATTAATATAAAATGAAATTATGAGTCATTTCTCTGTGCCTCACAGCACATGGAAAGCATTTTAAGTAGATAATTATCAATATTTTGTTTTTTAAGATACATTTAAAGCCTCTGAGTCTGAATAATTTTGCATATATTTTCTAAATACATCAAGCAATTAAATATAATTAATTACGGAGAACAGAAAACATACAATGGAAAATGTTCTAAAACTTACATTAATGAAACTGTTAACAGGTAAATGTCCCCGTTGCTGAAGGACATTTAAGCCACTTTTAATTACATTTATTTATATATATTGCTATTGCCTCAAGCTCTTATTCATGAAGCTCAGAATTATTAACCACTGTAGATCTTGTAATAAAGCTAAGATATGTCCTATATCTGTTGTACTAATATTAGATTTAGTTAGTTTACCAAATTGCCAAAAATAAAATTCTAATTCTTTATATTATTAACCGGTCACTATTCTAAGGGCCCATTTAAATGTACGATTTTCATGTACGTGTGTTATGTGTTGTTTTAAAAGAAAGCACAAAAGACATTACATGGCTGTTTTCACTTGTACTTTTTTCTGGACTGATTTTCCCACCGAACTCATATAATTCAATGGATTTACCCTGTGGTGTGTACGGCCAAAATACTGACACCATCCCTGGTGCACATGTGGCCTGCTAAAAACATGGACATGTGAATTGATTAGGCTGAATTCACATGTCAGGGCTCTTTTACTCGTATGCAAAAAAAAATAAAAAAAAAAAATATATATATATATATATACACACACACACACACACACACACACGTGGTCAAAATAGTTGGTACCCCTCATTTAATGAAAGAAAAACCCACAATGGTCAAAGAAATAACTTGAATCTCACAAAAGTAATAATAAAAAAAATCTATGAAAATGAACAATTGAAAGTCAGACATTGCTTTTCAACCATGCTTACACAGAATTTCTAAAAAAATAAAACTCATGAATTATATTAAATTTATAAATTATTATTTATTAGTATTTATAAAAGGCTTTAATCCACTGGTCGTCCATGAAGACCATTCCAATCTCCTTCTTACACTCTTGCACAAAAGTGTGGTTTCATCAGATTGTGAAGAAAGGATTGAATATATATCTGAGCAATAGGACAAATTGTTGATTATCCTGAAATAATAGTGATTCAAAAGGGGCATGATTACTGTAGATCTGAGCACTAAGACTGCCTGGAAGGTTTAAATGAAGAATTGTAATTGTAAGTATGAAAACCAAGATACAGAGTGATCCAGGAAAGATATTCTAACATCAACTAGAGTCGGCAAAGTACAGGAGTCCAATGGGAAATGTTGTAATCTGGGTTGGATATCAAATACCCACACCATGAACTTTTTAATTCTGACCCCTGGAGGAAATTCTGGTTTATCAAAAATTGGAGTCAAAGGGCCAGGTATACTAGATATTTTATGCTTTAAATTAATTTAATCCCATATTCTAAGAAGATCCCGAGTTAAGAAGGAGTGTTGTTTTGGGGCGAGATGTTTTGGAAATCCAAGGCAAGGTGGTCAATGTCAATGAAGAGAGGATTCCCGTGAAACATACTGTTTCTGCTCGACACCATGAAACCAATTCACCATTCGCAACAGAAAATACCACTTTTAGGGCTTATGCGCACATAACTGCTGTATATTCTGCAGCGATTTGACAGCACATGTGCGCGTCAAATTGCTGCAGAAACACTGCATAATGGATGCAGTTTTTCTGTACAAAAAAGCTGATTTCATGCACTATGGCTGCTGCCCCCACCACACACAGAGTGAGAGCTGCATCCAAACCGCACAAATTAATTGACATGCTCATTTTATGAACGCACGGATTTGGGTCAAAATTTCCGTTCATAAAAGCATCGTGCGCATGTATCATGCACAATCTTCATAGATTGTGCAGGGGACGCAGGACGCATGCATTTACCCTGCAGTGCAATACGCAGCGTAAATGCATGCAATTACGCAATGTGCGCATGTTCCCTTAATGACTACCACAGTCCCAGATTTATTAAATTATTCTTTAGTACTTAGAAAAGTATCCTTTGGCTGTATTGACCTGCTGCAAATGCGATGCATAGCCAGAGACCAGCATATCACTGAGTTTCTCGGGAATCTTGGCCAACTTTTCATGGGCAATGGCCTCCAGTTAATTAATCTTGGGTTTGCGTACTGCAACCACAGAGTTCAAATTCCACCAAAGATTTTCTATGATTTTCTATGAAGTCAAATGACTGTGACAGCAACTCCAGAATCTTCCAGGAATTCTGAAACCATCTTTGGCCTGTTGTAAAGTCCAATAGTGCTCAAGATTCAGCTCGTAGAGTTTCCTGATAATTTTTATTTGCGCAAACATATTCTACAGCACTTTACAATTTAGAGGGGGCAGTAACAGACAGTATCAGACATTATAGGGTTACACAATTCAACAGATACCAAAGGGAGTGATGGCCCTGCTTGCATGCTTGATTGATTTAATACATCTTGCTCTCCACATGGTGCAATTTTCCAGTGCCAGAGGAAGCAAAACAGCCCAGAGCATCACATAGCCAGCACTATGTTTCACTGAAGTTAAGGTGTTCTTTTCAGCACATGCTACATTCGCCTTCAGACATACTGACGATCCATAGGCCTAAAGTGTTTTAGCTTTGTGTCTTCAATCCATACAGTATAGAATACCAAAATTTGGCTTATTTATATGCATTTGAGCAAGTTGGATTAGCAGAGCTGTACTTTAATAACTTAGCACCAGGGTGGCTTTGTGGTTAGCATTGTTGCTTTACAGTTCTGGGGTCCTGAGTTCAAATCCCATCAGGGACAATATCTGCAATATGTTTGTATGGTCTCCCCATATTTGTGTGGGTTCTCTAGGTTCTTTCCACTCTCCAAAGACATTCTTATAGAAAATTTAGACTATGAGCCGCAATGGGGACAGTGCTGATGGTGTCTGTAAAGTGCTGTTGAATTAATGGTGCTATATGAGTGAGCATAATAAATAGTGTGCACTTTAGTATGCAAACTGCATTTAAGTTCCTGCTGGCAACGACTCTTACAGTAGATCTTTTGCAGTCCATGTGTTTGGCCATTTTCATGCGCAAGAATCTGATGGCAGTCAATAATAGCTACTACTTTATGTGGCAAGATAGTGTAGTCAGTGTTCATTTAAAGGGAATCTCTCATAATACTTTTGCTACCCAGTCTGAGACCATCATAATGTAGGGGCATAGACTTTGATTTTAGTAATGTGTCAATTACAGGATTGCTTCCATTTTGATAGACCCATCAATTTATCTGCTGCAGATCTAGCAGTTCTCTGAATACTGAGCTCTGTATAATCCCACACACACCACTAATTGGCAGCTTGCTGCCCATGTACAGTTTACTAAGAAAGTTGAAAATCAATGAGGGGGCTACGGTAGGCAGGGTTATATAGAGCTCATGAATATGGAGGACAGCCGGGCAGCAGGCTTTCTAGTCCTCTAATGATATTTACTGCTGATAAAACATTGGTTTTATCAAAATTACACTAAACAGCCAAGTAATTGATACATTGCTGGAATCAGTCTTTAGGTCTACATTATGCTGCTCTAAGATTATGTGGCAAAAACCTGGTTACAGATTCCCTTAAACTTTGAATTTGTGAACTATAGTTCAATTTATATCTGTATGATAGTTAATGCCTTTGCTATATTTTTGTATCATTTTACTAAATATTGAATTAAAGTATGCCTTCTCATACCTTTTTGAACCACTATTTGGTTAATCCAAGAATATTAGCGAACTGAATGCCACTGCCCCTAAGGAAAGGGGGTCACGCAAAGACTACTGGGATTCCACCAGGTATAAGGGAATCCACGGTGAGTGCTGCAACATACGGGGTACACCGGTAACATGATACAACGGTGGACCCTGGTGCTAGGGAGAGGGGAGTGGGATCACCTCCTACACTCATCTGAGGCTGATCCCTGCACTCCCTAACATCCTTATACGAGTCCTTCCTCCTTTGCCGTTCACGTGTCTAGGCCCTCACTTGCCCTGAACTCACCCTGGATAGTGAGAAGGCCAGGAGGAACACTAGTCTCACCACTACAATATTACAACACAAAGAAAAGGAGACAGACAGAAAAAGGATGGGTACGTGTTTGATATATGAAAATCAAATTGTGAACCCTATTATTGGGTTGAAAGTAGCAAATCTTTTCTCCTATATACAAATAAAAATTGAGACTGGGAAATCAACCTATGAATACTGTATGTTTTCCATTTCTTAAAAGGAAAATTCAAAGTTCTTTAATATGATGGCTATAAAGTGATACTACTCCATTTTTTAGATCTTTAGATACACTTTTTACAGATATTACTGTTAATTCTGCATTTTCTGTCTTTCCATGTATTTCTTATATTTATTCTGGATGGAAGACCCACCTGTTTTTTTCCTATCATAATGGACAGAATTTGATCACAAAGGTTCTATTGAATAAGAATAAAATGTGCATTTCATATGTTGTTGCTTATTTAAACCAATATAATGTGGTTTCCCTATAACCCAAAGAAAAAAGATGTCTTATCACTTTTACGACAAGGTGAATGGCGTGAAAAAACAAACAAACTACAATCCCTTAATTGCTGTTTCTTCTTGAGTCTGCATCACAAAAAGTAGAATAGATAGCGATCAAAATATATTATGTGGCCCAAATTGGTACCAATAAAAACTCCAACTCATCCCACAAAAAACAAGCCCTCACATGACTCTATCAGAAGAAAAATAAAAAAACTATAGCCTTCAAAATTTGGTGATGCAAGAAATCTTTATTTTGTAAAAAAGTGTTTTTTAATGTGATAAAAGCTAAACCTAAAAAAACTATAGAAATCTAGTATCGCTGTAATCGTACTGACCTGAGGAATAAAGACTGTCCTATCACTTATATCGCAAGGTGAAATAAGTAGAAAATAGTATTAAAGACAATTCTTCAACTGCTGCTGATTTGTTCATTCTGCCTCCCAAAGATTGCAGTAAGGCATGGCTCACAATTATCCTTCGCTCTATGTGTAGCCGTTACACAAGTAATTACGCGTAAATCTCTGAAAAACGTGATTCAGACAAAATTCCCAAAGTAAAATTCACTATAATGAGGCTGAGGGGGTCACTTTGAACTCCCGTCTGGCCTATGGTCTGACAGTGTCAATCTTTTTACTTGTCTTTTTAGGCATCCACAAAAGTGCAGTCAACAACAATTTTGTGCACCTTTGAAAAGACAGACACAGCTAAACAGAGGCCAAACAGAGTCCAGTGTAACTCATTTTAACCTCATTATAGTGAATGGATCAGTCTGGGGTTTCACCTGAATCACGTATTTCGGAGATGTAGATGGAAACCCTGATGTTAGTCCTCAGCATAGAGCGCAGGATAAATGTGTACTGATCCAAAATGTTCTGTTCCCAAACTACCACTAACAGTATTCAACTCAACCCACAAAAAACAAGTCCCAATCAGGTCTGTCATCTGTTAACGGAAATATAGGGGGCTTCCACATTACTGGTAGCACAAAGGCTCTAGAAAAGTGCTATGGCTCCCACCCATAAAGAAAACCTGCAAAATCTGCAGTCCCGAATCCAATTGTCCACTTCCTTCTGAGCACCACAATGTGTCAAACCACAGTTAACGCATCTATGTTTGGCATTGTAATAGTAAGGAAGCCCGCTTAATTCACAGGGTGCAGGTCTCCATGTTAGGCACAATGTACAGGCACTATCAGACTGAGGGTTACTGCAGGTTGTAGGCTTGTCGGAAGAGGTGGGTCTTCAGGTTCCTTTTGAAGCTTGTCAAGGTAGGTGAGAGTCTGATATGTTGTGGCAGAGCATTCCAGAGTATTCACTGTGTTTGACTTCATGGGAAGTTTCCAGAGACTAAATCGTTACTATACTCATAGATGAACTTACAGAGAGGTGTAATTTCCAAAATTTGGTCACTTGGGGAGGTTTCTGCTTTTCTGACACTTAGGGGCTCTGCAAATAGAGTCTGCAAACTATTCTAGGAAAATCTGTGCTCCAAAAATCAAATGTTGTTTTTTTCCCTCCTGAGCCATGTCATTTGTCCAAACCGTACTGTACAGTCACTTGTGGGGCAGTGTCACATTATAGAAAAATTGTGTCACACCAATTTTAAATATTCCCCTTGGGAAAATTGGAAATCTGTGGTTAAAACAACATTTTATATTTAAAAATGTAATTTTTTTCCCCACCACTCAATAGTATATACATTTGTGACACACCTGTAGTTTCAATATGCTGACTGCACCTCTAGATGAATTTATTGAGGGGTGTACTTTGTAACATAGAGTCACTTTTCGGGGATTTCTGCTGTTCTGGCACCTCAGAAGCTCTGTCAATGTGACATGGCACCCGCAAACCATTCAAGCAAAATCACCATGCCAACAAGGCATTCATTATGCCTCAAAAGTAGGTTTTCACCACATATGGGGTATTGTGGAACTCAGGAGGAATTGCACAACAAATTGTATGATCCATTTTCTCCTATAACCTTGTGAAAATGAAAAATTTGGGGTTAAAACAACATTTTTGTGGTAAAAATAACTTTTTTCCATTTTTATCGCTCAACATGAAAAAATTCTGTGGAGCACCTGGGGGTTCACATAACATCTAGATAAATTTCTTGAGAGGGCTTTTTTGCAAAATTGTGTCACTTGTGGGGGCTTCCACTGTTTAAGCACATAGGGGGTTCTCCAAAGCGACATGGCATTTGTTAACAATTCCAGCCAACTTTGGGTTCAAAAAGTTAAATGGCACTCTTATCCTTCCGAGCCCTGCACCCAAACAGTAATTTTCCATCACATATGGGGTATCGGCGTACTCATAAAATATTGCACAAAAATTATATAGTGTATTTTCTCCTGTTACCCTTGTGAAAATAAAAGATTTGGGGTAAAAGAAACATTTTTGTGCAAAAAATGTATTTTTTCATTTTCACGGCCCGTTCTAAAATTCTGTAAAACACCGATTTCAAGGTACTCACCACACTTTTAGAAAAAATCCTTGAGAGGGGCAGTTTTCAAAATGAGGTGACTTGTGGGGGGTTTCCATTATTTTGGCACATAAGAGGCTCTGCAAATACGACACAGTGTCAGTTATCTATTCCAGCCACTTTTGCGTTCCACAAGTCAACTAGCGCTCCTTCGCTTCTGAGCCCTGCTGTGCTCTCAAACAGTAGTTTTCCACCAGATATGAGGTATCGGTCTACTCAGGAGAAATTGCACAACAAATTGGTCTATTTTCTCCTGTACCCCTGTGAAAATGCAAAATTTGTGGCTAAAGTTACATTTTTGTCGGAAAAAGTAAAATTTTCATTTTTTTCCTTCCACATTGCTTCAATTCCTGTGAAGCGCATGAATGGTTAATAAACATATTAAATGTGGTTTTGAGCAGTTTGAGGGGTGCAATATTTAAAATGTTTCATTTTTGGGTATTTTGTGTCACAAAGGCCCCTAAAAGTCACTTCAAATCTGATGTGGTTCCTAAAAAAATTGTTTTGGAAATGTTACAGAGAAATTGCTAATAAACTTTTAACCCTTCTAACTTCTAACAAAAAAATGATGTTTCAAAAATTGTGCTATTATAAGATGCACATATGGCAAATGTTATTTATTAACTATTTTGTGTGACATAACTCTCTGGTTTAAGGGCATAAAAAATCAAAATGTTGAAATTTTCAAAATTTTTGCTAAGTTTCTGATATTTTCATAAATAAATGCAAAAAATATCATTCTAAATTTACCACTATCATGAAGTACCATATATGTCATGAAAAAAAGTCTCAAAATCATCGTGATCAGTTGAAGCTTTCCAGAGTTATTACCATATAATTTGACACCGGACAGAATTGAAAAAAATGGCCTGGTCATGAAGATGAAAACAGGTTGGGAGGTGAAGGGGTCAAAGGAATTCGATTTTAGACTTTGCAACCAGAAAGCAAACTTTTTGCAGGACAGGGTACAGGGACATACAGTGCTGTGCAAATTAATTGGGACAAAGCAAAAAAACATATTTTTGAATATTTAATAATAAAATGTTATAATGCACTGTTACATACCAATTTAGTAAGAAATATGTCCTACTTTAGCAGATATGAGATTTTCAATGCGTTTTGGCATTGATTCTACCAAGTTGTTGCATAACTTCTTCAATTCTTCATCATGGAACCACACCTCTATGGCACTGTTTATCATGCGTTCTTTGGTTGTACAGTCCATTTTGTCAAGACGTCTATTCACAATGCTCCACAAATTTTCTATAGGATTTAAGTCTGGTGAATTGCCAGTCCAGTCTAGCACTTTTACTTTACTTTCTTCCAGGAATTTCTTCACACACTTAGAATTGTGGCATAGAGCCAAATTTTGTTGGAATGTCCCTTCAAATTTACGCATGAATGGCACAATAAAACGTTTTAAAACGTCTATGTATTTGGATGAATTCATCATATCATCAACAGGAAATAAGCTCTCTGTACCATCAGCTGTAAAAAAGCCCAAAAACATCTGTTTTTGAGGGTGTTTTACAGTTTGTTGAATATGATCAGCTCACAATGGTTCATTTTTGCTTATTCTAACATCACTTGCTCTGTACCCTTGAACAAAAAGATGGGATTCATCATTGAAAATTACCTTTTTCCACTGGCTAGTTGTCCAAGATTTATATTTTTTGCCCATGCGAGTCGTTTTGCCTTCATTGGAGATGTCAGGAGTTGTTTCTTTACTGGCTTTATTGCCCTCCAACCAACTTCCAGAAGCCTCCGCCGTACAGTCGAATCGCTAATATCAATACCTGCAGCGAACAAGTCTCTTTGGAGGTTTTTACTTGTTTTTCTTGCATTAATTTTACTATTTCTGATAAGTGTTTTATCAGTTCTTGGTGTGGTTTTCCTTTTTCTTCCACATTTCCCTTTTCGTTTTGGAGAAACCGATCCAGTTTCATTGTGTGTGCGATTTATTCTTCAAATGGTAGATTTTCCAATACCAACGGTTGAAGTGATTTCTCTTACAGTCAGACTTCTATGTTCATTAATTTAAGAGTAATAATTCTAGACCTCTTCCTTGGAGTAACATCCATTTTTACAGGCACGGATCACACTGAGAGAAAAACTACACTAAACCACTCGTCACAGAAACAAGTTCTCAACTGAAGCTGAGGGGGCAGCTAGCTGTTATTTTCTGACTAAAACCAGTCAAACCACGTTTTCTACTCAAGGTTGTTCACTCACACCTGGTGTTCAAAGCAGTTAAAACTAGTTTGAATCACTAACTGGTAACCAACTTACGATTTTACTTAAAAAATGCTTGGTCCCAATTAATTTGCACCGCACTGTAGCATATATCATATTCTGAGTGCTAAATGCTAATATATCAAGACTTATGTACACTTTTATAAAAGTGTTTTATAAGTGTTTTATAAATGTCTAACACAAAATCTCCTCTAATGTTTATCAAGTAGTATAAAAATAGGGCGCTGCTATGAAAATGCTATATAACACTAGTACAAATATTATGAAAGGGCTAGTCTTAGCTGAAATGAAAAAGTCTACAGTCACTCTATGTGGCCACCCATCCTTATGATGAATACAAGGGAATTGTGACAGTGTGCACATCGCACACTGTCATGATTCAGCAGTCTGCAATCACCTAATGTGACTGCAGACTATTAATTTCCACCAGGACAACACCATTCATCATCATCACTTATTGACATAGTACAAGGATTATTAATTAAACATGCTGTTTTCTTTATTATCCATGTTTGTTGTTATTCAAGTAATCCTACTACTAGAATAAATTATTTTTCTTAATATGTTTCCCTACCTATATAACGCCAACATTTTTCTAGGCATGCATAAGTAATATAGTGATGAACCATCAACTACAAATAATCATTGGGAAAGACAGCTCCCATTTATAATACAATTATGAAACAAACTTAAAAAATGTTGGTGTTGAATTTGCAAAAATGGGCATTTATTATAAAAATGATATATATTTAAAATATTTTTTAGTTTTTCTATGTATTTAGTTCAGATATCTGCAATAGGTTGGTTAAAATTACTGCAAGTAAATATAATTACCTAATTATTTATTTAGTTCAAGTGCAGATCATAAAATAAACTTCCTGATCTATCTGTACTCCTATAAATAAATCTTTATTTTTTAATTTCTTTCATAAATTATTTTTTAGATTTGTTTGTTTGTATTTGTAGAAAATTCTGATCAATTGCAGTCTGTTTATTTTATTATATGGTATTTTTGTCATAAATTATCAAAATAAAATATTCAAAATCATGATCAATACATAAGAAATAGATGTAAAGTTAACATTATATCTGTAATATTTATTGGCTTCAAGGTCTGCAAAACAGTTTCATGAAGTTATTTTCAAATAATATGTTCCAATTCAAAATCCTTGTTCTCACCTATAAAGCTCTCCACAGTCCGGCACCCCGCTACATCTCCACCCTCAAATCAGTCTATCATCCTACCCGTTCTCTACACTCTGCAAACGACTTTCGACTAACATCCACACTAATCCGAACCTCCCACTCCTGAATCCAAGACTTCTCGCGAGCTGCACCAATCCTATGGAACGCTCTACCCCAAGAAACTAGGACAATCCACAACTTACTCAGCTTCAGACGCTCCCTAAAAACACATCTTTTTAGGGTGGCCTATCACACTCCCTAATCAAATTCAATTCACATAGTCCCTCTACTACTTCTCAAACATACCAGATTTTTCGCTTTATAAGGCTCACTTTTGTTCCCCCAAATTTTGGGGGAAAGTAGGGGGTTCATCTTATAATCCGAATATACGGGTCCACGGGAGGTGGGGCAACTCTGAGCTCTGAGCGGTGCTGGGGGCTGCTGGAGGCTGGTAGAGGCTTATGAAGGCTGCTGGAGGCAGCGGGAGATCTCCTGCTCCCGCTCATATAATATGCACAGCCGCTATCAATCACCGTGGTGCTGAAACCGCACCGCGGTGATGGGCTGGGGGAGCGGCGCATATTATATCTGCCTGCGCCCCCCTTTGATCACACATGCCCCCCGTGTTAGATATGACCCCCATGCTGCTGCCGATCCTAAAATAAAAACTCTTTACTTACCTCCTCCAGCATGTCTCCCCGATCTCACTGCTGCCGCTGTGATCAGGCACACAAGAGATCATGTCACTCTGCTGTGCCGATCACATGACCGGCACCGAGAACCAGGAACTGCAGGAGCTGAGCTGCACGGAGGGAGACACGAGGGAGGACAGCACTGGAGAAGGTAAAGCAAAGTGTTTATTTTACTATGGGCAGCAGCATGGGGGCCAAATCTAACACAGGGGGACGTGCCAGCAATAGGAGAGCTGTGCCAGCTGTATTGGATGTGTGCCAGCAATAGGAGACCTGTGCCACCTGTGTGGGATGTGTGCCAGCAATAGGAGACCTGTACCAGCTGTATTGGATGTGTGCCAGCAATAAGAGACATGTGCCAGCTGTATTGGATGTGTGCCAGCAATAGTAGACCTGTGCCAGCTGTATTGGATGTGTGCCAGCTATAGGAGACCTGTGCCACCTGTATGGGATGTGTGCCAGCTATAGGAGACCTATGCCAGCTGTATTGGATGTGTGCCAGCAATAGGAGACCTGTGCCACCTGTATGGGATGTGTGCCAGCAATAGGAGACCTGTGCCACCTGTATGGGATGTCTGCCAGCAATAGGAAACCTGTGCCAGCTGTATTGGATGTGTGCCAGCTATAGGAGACCTGTGCCAGCTGTATTGGATGTGTGCCAACTATAGGAGACCTGTGCCAGCTGTATTGGATGTGTGCCAGCTATAGGAGACCTGTGCCAGCTGTATTGGATGTGTGCCAGCTATAGGAGACCTGTGCCAGCTGTATTGGATGTGTGCCAGCTATAGGAGACCTGTGGCAGCTGTATTGGATGTGTGCCGGCTATAAGAGACCTGTGCCAGCTATAGAAGACTTGTGCCAGCTATAGGAGACTTGTGCCAGCACAGGGGGACATGTGGCATCACAGGGGGACGTGTGCCTGCACAAGGGGGCTATATTCAATATAAGGGGGCCATATCCAGATTAAGGGGGCTAATTATAGGATGGGGAGCTATAAGAGACATATACCCTATATGATTTGTTAGACGGACACTGGCATTATAAGATGGACCCCATTTAACATTAAAAAAAAATCTCTTTTCCTTCACCAAATTTGGGTGTGCGTCTTATAATCAGGTGCGTCTTATAAAGCGAAAAATACGGTAACTCTCCGTCAAGCTCCACTGAACCCAAAAGTATCTCAAAGAATGACTGGTGACTGATTTAGGCAGCCTTTATCTATCCCAAATTTCTTTGAGATGGATGGATTGTCTTTGTAAATAAGCACCTGTATCTTGCACCCTCGCCCCCCAACTCCACCTCATTGTAGATTGTAAGCTTTCATGAGCAGGGTTGTCTTTTTGTTATAATTATTGTATTTTCTATAACTATTACTTGTTTTTATATGAACCTCTGAATTGTAAAGCGCTGCGGAATATGTTGGTGCTATAGAAATAAATATTATTATTAATAAATAATTACATACAGATGAGTCAATGAAGAAATTGCTGTAGCAATGTTTTGTGCCCTAGGTAAATAATATTAATCTGTCCTGTTACTTCCACTCTAGACTGCAAACCATGATGCCTAACAATAAAGTAGATCCTGTATTGAATCTTCTTTACATTGCCTTTAGAGAAGATGAATATCGTAGAAGCTATGAAAACAAATTGAGGCCTTCACCACATTCGCTCATTTTTGAGTGCTGTACAATATCTTGGCATTTCAAGTTTTTTTCATACCTTTTTTTTATTATCAGTAACATTTAGAACAAGTTGTTTCGTTTTTCTTCCTGGAGATTTTTAAACATCTGTAGCAAAATCTACAAGCAAGCTAAAAAAAAAAAAAAAAAGAAACTATACCTGAAGTGTAAGCCTGTAGTTTGACTTCAAAACAAAAAAAGACTTGCAAAGATACAAAACAAAAAAAATGCTGTATAGTTGGACTTTTCATTAATTTACTATAGTTAAGGTAAGATTTGACCACTAAAAAAAAGAGCAATAGAGAACAACGTTGTGCAATTAAATAAGTATATATCATAATTCATATATTAGCCAAAGGACATAAAGTGACAAGTGAAACCGCACCTATGACAGATCAAAATATGATAGATAATCCGGTGATATCACAATGAATGAATGACAAGCATCAATGGTAGTACTAAATAAAGTGCCCAACATAGTGCAAAATATAGGAATAAATTGGCCGGTGATGCTTAACATAACATATTGAATATCCCAGTACTACCCAGTAAATGGAAAACATAACTAAAGCGGGCTTTACACGCTATGACATCGCTCAAGTGATCTCGTTGGGGTCACGGAATTTGTGACGCACATCTGGTCGCTTTAGCGATGCCGTTGCATGTGACACCTATGAGCGATTTTGCATCGTCGCAAAAACGTGCAAAATCGCTCATGGGTGACATGGGGGTCCATTCTCAAATATCGTTACTGCAGCAGTAACGAAGTTATTCCTCGTTCATGCGGCAGCACACATCGCTCTGTGTGACACCGCAGGAACGAGGAAGTTCTCCTTACCTGCCTCCCGGCCACAATGCGGAAGGAAGGAGGTGGGCGGGATGTTCGTCCCGCTCAGCTCTGCCCCTCCGCTTTTATTGGGCGGCGGTTCAGTGACACTGCTGTGACGTTGCTGTGATGCTGAACGAATCACCCCCTTAGAAAGGAGGCGGTTGGCCGGTCACAGCGACGACGCAGGGAAGGTAAGTAGTGTGACGGGTCTGGGCGATGTTGTGCGACTCGGGCAGCGATTTGCCCGTGTCGCACAACAGATGGGGGCGGGTACGCACGCTGGCGATATCGGTACCAATATCGCAGTGTGTAAAGTGGCCTTAAGGCTGGATTCACATCAGAATTTTCTGCCGCACTGCCAGTTCCGGCACAAGTACAGTACAGTTCAATACAGTTCACAGACGGCAAGCCCCGGTCACATGCTGTCACATGCTCCGGTCACATGACTGCATGTGCCCGGAGCTTGCCAGTGAGCTGTATTGAACTGTACTACACTTATGCTGCATCTGGCAGTGCGGCAGGAAAACGCTGATGTGAAACCAGCGTAACGGCACTGAATAAAGTACCAAGAAAGTACAAAGTTTGACATTAAATTGGTCAGTAATGTTTACCAAATAGTCTGACAGTCACAGGTGCAGAGTAGAACCCCCTGTCCCCCTATTTAGTAAGCATCACTGGCCAATTTATTACTATATTTTGCACTATGTTGGGCACTTTATTTAGTACTACCAGTGATGCTGTTCATTCATTGTGATATCACCGGATTATCTATCATATTTTGATTTCTTTGTAACAGGTGCGGTTTGACTTGTTACTTTATGCCCTTAGGCTAATATATTGATTATGATCTTTAAATATATACTAATAAAATAATATAATTGCACAATGTTGTACTCTATTTCTCCTTTTTTTAATGCTTCATGGAGAGGTGTGCTGCCCTGTATTTTTAGTGTGTGCATTTTTCCATCTAGCACCATTTTCTTTCGAAATTTTGTTATTTTCGACACTAAGGGCGGCTTTGCACGTTGCAACATCGCACGTGCGATGTCGGTGGGGTCAAATCGAAAGTGACGCACATCCGGCATCACTTTCGACATCGTTGTGTGTAAATTCTAGATGATACGATGAACGAGCGCAAAAGCGTCGTTATCGTATCATCGCTGCAGGCTCCGACTTTTCCATAATTATGCTGCCGCGACAGGTACGATGCTGTTCCTCGTTCCTGCAGCAGCACACATCGCTGTGTGTTACGCCGCAGGAGCGAGGAAAATCACCTTACCTGCTGCCGGCGGCTCTACGTGTCAGGGCCAGGCGGTCGGGCAGACCCAGGAGGTGGATCCACTGGGCCGAACTCTAAGATGGTGGTAAGGAGTCCGGTAGCTGCAGCAGTATGGGCAGTAGAACAGTCCGTGCAAGTGAAGGTACCGAAGAAGTCCCTGGGACCACGGAGTCACGGATGGTAGTCCGGGTGACGCAGCTCAGGTTCGGAAGCCGAGATGATGTCAGGCGGGGTCCGGAACCTTTTGGAGCGAGATGACGGGTCACAGCAGGGATCCAAGATGGTACGGACTGTCAGATGGCAGACGGACAGCGTGCGGGGTTCGGGATTCAGCAGGACCGGCTGGCGAGGCAGGATCAGCTCTAGAAGAGAGATACGTGAGTATGGCAAGACGACACAAGGAGACCTGACTCCTAGCTTGGAAAACACGAAGATCAGGCCCCGCCCTCTTGGACAATACACCCCTTTATACCCTGTACCTGTTTAGCCTCATTTCCTGTTAATGGACGCTGGCCCTTTAAGAAAGGGTCAGTGACCGCGCGCGCGCCCTAATGCGCATGCGCGCAGCCCGGGTGCCAGAAGCCAGGGAAGGAGGCTGAGAAGAGGACGCAGGGGAGCCAGCCAGAACCTGGGAAGCCGTCGGGCGCCGCGATCGGGGACCAGGGGGCCTGGGAAGGACGGGCACCGGAGCCAAGGACCCGGGGAGCGTAGCAGGTGAGCCGGGGAGCGGGGCTGAGGACCCGGGGAGCGGAGCAGAGGACCCGGGGAGGGGAGCCAAGGACCCGGGGAGCGTGACAGTACCCCCCCCCCACGCCCCCCTCCCCGCAACCGGGACATGAAGGCACGGATCAGAGGAGTGCCCACGTTCTCCCTGGGCTCCCAGGACCTATCCTCAGGACCATACCCCTCCCAGTCCACCAGAAAGAACTGTCGGCCTCGAACAGTCTTCATGGCCACGATATCCCTTACCGCATAGATGTCGTCATCGGCAATAGGTGGAGGAGCCGGACTGGCAGCAGCGGAGAAGGGACCAAGGACAACCGGCTTGAGCAGGGAGACGTGGAATGAGTTGGGTATCCTCATCGTGGCCGGGAGCTGTAGCTTGTAGGAGACCTCGTTGATCTTGCAGAGGACCTTAAACGGCCCGATGTAGCGAGGACCCAGCTTGTAGGAAGGAATCTTCAATCGGATGTATTGGGAAGCAAGCCAGACCAGGTCACCAGGAGAGAAACACGGAGGGTCCAGACGCCTCTTGTCAGCGTGTTTCTTCATCCGCTGGGAAGCGCGTCCAAGGGACGCCTTGACAGAGTCCCAAATGGTAGCGAAGTCACGGGCTACAGTATCAGCCGCAGGGACATCCGAAGAAGGGGAGATAGGCAATGGAACGGAGGGCTGAAGTCCGTAAACGACATGGAAGGGAGATTTGGAGGACGACTCACTGATGTGGTGGTTATGTGAGAATTCAGCCCAAGGCAGAAGCGTGGACCAGTCGTCGTGATGGGCGTTGACATAGTGACGTAAGAAGGATGTCAAGATTTGATTGACCCTCTCCACTTGGCCATTAGACTGAGGATGGTATGCGGAAGAAAAGTCCAGAGTCACTCCCAGATGTTTGCAGAGCGCCCTCCAGAAGCGGGAGGTGAACTGAGTTCCTCTGTCGGACACGATGTGGGATGGAAAGCCATGCAAGCGGAAGATGTGATGGATATAGGCTTCCGCGAGTTCCTGAGCAGAGGGCAGTCCAGCCATGGGGATGAAGTGAGCCATTTTGGAGAACCGGTCCACCACGACCCATATGACTGTGTGTCCAGAGGATAATGGCAAGTCCGTAATGAAATCCATCGCTATGTGTTGCCACGGAACTGAGGGTATAGGCAGAGGCAGAAGACGGCCATAGGGCAGGTGTTTGGGCGTCTTGTTTCTGGCACAAGAGGAGCAGGCAGAGACAAAAGCAGCGACGTCCGTGCGAAGGGATGGCCACCAGTAATGGCGTACAATCGCACCCCATGTTCTCTTCTGGCCTGCATGACCGGCTGTTTTTGAGGCATGACCCCAGTGCAACACTTTTTGCCTGTCAGTCTCAGAGACATAGGTCTTTCCGGGCGGTATCTGGGCCAGGGTGACAGGAGCCACCGAAATGATCTTGCTAGGAGAGATGATGGGTTGGGTAGTCTCTTCCTCCTGCTCCATGGGCATGAAAGACCTAGACAAAGCATCAGCGCGTACGTTCTTGTCCGCGGGTCGGAAATGGAGCTGGAAGTCGAACCTGGCAAAGAATAGGGACCACCTGGCTTGGCGTGGGTTCAGTCGCTGAGCTGACCGCAGGTATTCCAGGTTCTTGTGGTCCGTGTAGATAATCACGGGGTACACTGCTCCTTCCAGGAGGTAGCGCCACTCCTCCAGAGCCAGTTTGACCGCCAATAGTTCTCGGTCACCGATGGTGTAATTACGTTCAGGCGCTGAGAAGCTCTTGGAGAAGAAACCGCACGTCACCATCTTGCCGGAGGAGGACTTCTGCATGAGCACTGCTCCGGCTCCCGAGGAGGAGGCATCCACCTCCAAGGTGAACTGGCGGTTTAACTCCGGACGGTGGAGTACAGGAGCGGAGGCAAATGCTCGCTTCAGCGAGCAAAACACGGCGTCGGCCGCAGGTGACCAGTCCTTTGGATTAGCCTCTTTTTTGGTCAAAGCGGAGAGAGGAGCAGTCAGGGCAGAGAAGTGAGGGATAAACTGGCGGTAGTAGTTGGCGAATCCCAGGAACCGTTGGATTGCCTTCAGTCCAGAAGGGGGAGGCCAGTTGAGTATGGAGGAGACCTTCTTTGGATCCATCTGCAGTCCAGTGCCCGAGATGATGTATCCCAGGAAAGGGAGAGAAGACTGCTCAAAGACACACTTCTCATATTTGGCGTAGAGACGATTCTCTCTCAGTCTTTGTAAAACCAGCTGTACGTTCTCTCGGTGGGTCTGGAGGTCCGGAGAGAAGATAAGGATGTCGTCCAGATAAACTACTACACAGATGTAGAGGAGGTCCCGGAATATGTCGTTCACCAATTCTTGGAAGACTGCTGGTGCGTTACACAGGCCGAAGGGCATCACGCAGTATTCATAATGCCCATCGTGAGTATTAAACGCGGTCTTCCATTCGTCCCCAGAGCGGATACGAACTAGGTTGTAGGCACCCCGAAGATCCAGCTTGGTGAACACACGGGCTCCTCGGAGCCGGTCGAACAATTCGGGGATGAGCGGCAGAGGGTACTTATTTTTTACGGTGATCTGATTCAGACCCCGGTAGTCGATGCATGGGCGTAGGTCACCCTCTTTCTTCTTAACGAAGAAGAAGCCTGCTCCCGCAGGAGAGGAGGATCTCCGGATGAATCCCTTTGCCAGGCTTTCTGTGACGTAGGTGGACATGGCCCTGGTTTCGGCTGGGGACAACGGATATATCCGTCCTCGAGGCGGTGTTGTTCCTGGGAGTAGGTCGATGGCACAATCGTAGGGACGGTGTGGCGGAAGTACCTCAGACTCCTTCTTGTCAAAAACGTCTGCGAAGGACCAATAGGCCGAAGGCAGTTCCGGCAGGTTCTCTGGAACCGGAGGTCGTCGGATGGGTTGTATGGACTTCAGACACTTCTCATGACAAGCAGGACCCCATCGGGTGATTTCGCCAGTACCCCAGCTGACTGATGGTTCGTGTGTCCGCAACCAGGGAAGTCCCAGCAGGATTTGATGGGACATGTGTGGAAGGACGTAGAGAGCGATGTTCTCGGTGTGCAGGGCACCGATACGCAGTACGACCGGACTGGTGACCCAGGAGATGGTATCAGAGAGGGGTCTCCCATCCACAGAGGCAATCACTAGGGGCTTCTCGAGTGGAGTAACAGGCAGCTGGTACTTGTCCACCGTGGCCTGCTGGATGAAATTGCCTGCTGCTCCAGAGTCGAGGTATGCCTCAGCCGTGAAGCGCGTCTTTCCCGTTGACACTTGCACAGTCCACATAACCGGGTCTGAGAGAGTCCCAGCACCTAGGGTGGCCTCTCCTACCAACCCTAGGCTTTGGAGTTTCCCGGCCTTTCCGGACAGGAGCGTAGGAGGTGTGTGTCCTCTCCGCAGTAAAAGCAGAGGCCCTTGGCGAGCCGCTCTGCTCGACGTTGTTCAGACTGTCGTACTCGGTCGATCTGCATGGGCTCGTGGACGGGAATCCCAGCTGTTGATGACTGAGATACGGAGGGCTTCTGTGGAGGAGAGGAATGCCGTACCGGACGTCTCTCCCGAGACAGCTCTTTGGAGCGCTCCTGAAAACGAATGTCCACTCGAGTTGCTAGGGCAATCAGGGCATCTAGGGTGGAGGGCACGTCACGACCCGCCAACTCATCTTTGATGCGACTCGAGAGTCCTTCCCAGAAGGCGGCTGTTAGGGCCTCATTATTCCACCCGAGTTCTGAAGCCAGAGTGCGGAAACGGATGGCGTATTGGCCCACCGTCAATGTTCCTTGACGTAAGCGGAGGAGGGATGAAGCAGACGCAGAGGCGCGTCCCGGCTCGTCAAAGGTGCTACGAAAGGCCTGCAGGAACTCTTGAAGATCCTTGGTCATAGGGTCCTCCTTCTCCCACAACGGGTTCATCCACGCCAGTGCCTCGCCCTCCAGGTGAGACATGATGAAGGCGACCTTGGCTTGGTCGGAGGCAAACAGATGTGGTAGCTGCGTGAAATGAAGGGAACATTGGTTTATGAAGCCCCTGCAGGTCTTGGGATCTCCGGCATAACGAGGTGGTGAAGCCAAACGGAGTTGGGAAGCATTCGAAGAGGCTGCCACGGGTGCGGGAGCCGTGGATTGACTAGTGGAGGCCCGGAACGTTGAAGGCGTAACTGCCGCTTGTAACGTGTACAGGCGGGTATCCACGGAAGTCATAAAGTTCAGCATGCGGGTCTGGACTTCACGCTGGCGTTGGAGTTCCTCTTGCAAGGCCGCTAGTGCTGCAGCGGGATCCATGGCCTGATCTTACTGTCAGGGCCAGGCGGTCGGGCAGACCCAGGAGGTGGATCCACTGGGCCGAACTCTAAGATGGTGGTAAGGAGTCCGGTAGCTGCAGCAGTATGGGCAGTAGAACAGTCCGTGCAAGTGAAGGTACCGAAGAAGTCCCTGGGACCACGGAGTCACGGATGGTAGTCCGGGTGACGCAGCTCAGGTTCGGAAGCCGAGATGATGTCAGGCGGGGTCCGGAACCTTTTGGAGCGAGATGACGGGTCACAGCAGGGATCCAAGATGGTACGGACTGTCAGATGGCAGACGGACAGCGTGCGGGGTTCGGGATTCAGCAGGACCGGCTGGCGAGGCAGGATCAGCTCTAGAAGAGAGATACGTGAGTATGGCAAGACGACACAAGGAGACCTGACTCCTAGCTTGGAAAACACGAAGATCAGGCCCCGCCCTCTTGGACAATACACCCCTTTATACCCTGTACCTGTTTAGCCTCATTTCCTGTTAATGGACGCTGGCCCTTTAAGAAAGGGTCAGTGACCGCGCGCGCGCCCTAATGCGCATGCGCGCAGCCCGGGTGCCAGAAGCCAGGGAAGGAGGCTGAGAAGAGGACGCAGGGGAGCCGGCCAGAACCTGGGAAGCCGTCGGGCGCCGCGATCGGGGACCAGGGGGCCTGGGAAGGACGGGCACCGGAGCCAAGGACCCGGGGAGCGTAGCAGGTGAGCCGGGGAGCGGGGCTGAGGACCCGGGGAGCGGAGCAGAGGACCCGGGGAGGGGAGCCAAGGACCCGGGGAGCGTGACACTACGGAAGGAAGGAGGTGGGCGGGATGTTTACATCCTGCTCATCTCCGCCCCTCCGCCGCTATTGGCCCCCTGCCGTGTGACATCGCTATGACGCTGCACGACCCGCCCCCTTAGGAAGGAGGCAGGTCGCCGGCCAGAGCGACGGTCGCAGGGCAGGTGAGGGCATGTGAAGCTGCCGTAGCGATAATTTTCGCTACGCCAGCTATCACAAGATATCGTACATGCGACGGGGGCGGGGACTATCGCGTGCGACATCGCAGCATCGGCTTGCGATGTCGCAACGTGCAAAGCCCGCCTTAGATTTAAGATGGGCTTGGGTCATGTGTGTACATAACATTTGACCACTGTAGCCACAGAATACACTGTGAAAAATGCTACAAAACCATATATGTCTAGATCTAGCCTTAAAATATATAGATTTTTTTTTGTACAATCTTTTTCTACAATTTTATTCAATAGAGCTCACTCTCTTTATTGACCCATGTATCAGGAAAATAAAGAAAAAAGTAAAGAATGATAAATACACAACGCCTGACATTACTTATTGAACTACTTAATAAGCGATAAAAATTTCCTAATTTGTGACTACTCAGTTTTCTTCTTTGCCTAGTACCAAAGAATATTAATACAGATTCCAGATAAGCATTAGGACACATTACGTTCACATATTGCAGATTTGTGGTAGAAAGCTATATAATCTTTCCATAGATATCAGTAGACTCTGAAAAATGTATGCACATGCTGTAAAAACAATATATGGAAAAACTTTTCAGCAGTAGAAATTTCTGTGAACAATAATGATGATCAAATAAAATAAAGTTGGAAATAGCACCACATAATCATCTAATTGGTTCCAAAAAAATACTGCACAGAGCATCCCCACAGTTAAATGTAATATTTTGCATCTGGTGCACCCTATGTGGTAGTGTACAAACTACCAAGAGCAGAATATATATCAAAATAACCAACACTCCCCTAGGTGCAATGCAACCACTATTTATATAATTAGAAAGCCCTAGCCATTTTAGGATCAATATTTGTAAAAATTGAGAGTTATCTCTAATTGTGGATTTTCAATACAATTCATAATTATTAGCATCCCTTAATAATGGGTTGTCTCAACATCAATAATGGTTACAATTCCAAAGTGTTTGTAAAAACAGGCAACTTTTCAATTTTAATCTTATTAAAAATCCTGGAGAGATTTTTCATTTTGTTTAATATTCATTCTCTAGGTTACTGATCACTAGTAATGAGTGAGCACTTCCATGCTCGGGTGCTCGATTCTCGTAACTAGTGATGAGCGGGCACTACCATGCTCGGGTGCTCAGTACTCGTAACTAGTGATGAGTGACCACTACCATGCTCAGGTGCTCTGTACTCATAACTAGTGATGAGTGAGCACTACCATGCTAAGGGATTCGGTTCTCGTAACTAGTGATGAGCGCGCACTACCATGCTCAGGTGCTCAGAACTCAAAACGAGCAACTTGGAAGATCGCACAGTCTCAACTTGAGTACAGAGCATGATGGAAGTCAATGGGGAACGCAAGCATTTTTTTCCAGAAGACCTTTCGGAAACATGTTTGAGCTTTCCATTGACTTCTGTTGTACTGAGGACACAAGGCATGCCCTTCCTGCTCTTTTTGAGTACCAAGTACCTGAGCATGTAGTGCTTACTCATCCCTACTGGTCACCTCTTCAATTTATCATCATGGCTTACTCTGTGCAGTTCTTACATACATTCTCATTTCAATAGAGCTTGTAAGCACTGATCAAAATCTGGACAGATAGCTGAAGTGCAGTATTGAATGAGTGTCAATCTTCATGAGATCAGTGCTCCTTGTAACTAAGAAGCCGGGAGACGAGAGTTGTTCTCTTCAAAGATGTACAAGGGGCTGCTGATAAGTATTTGGCTTTACCCAGAAGGAAACAAGATAGGATGATGAAACTTTACATTTATTCCACATACTCTCCACTGATGTCAACACACTTCTTACATCGATATTCCAAGTTCTGCAAGCCTAGCAAAAAGAAGGTTTTCGGTTGTACCTCAAATCAGGCATCCGTAGCAGCTATGGCATCAGAAATGGTGTGAAATTTAGTACCCTTGAGGTGTTTCTTCAGGTTTGGAAACAGATGATAGTCGGAGGGAGCTAGATCTGGTGAATAAGGTGGGTGGAAGTCAGCTCTGCCAGTTTTGGCATGGTTGTTTTTGCAGTGTGAGTGGAAACATTGTCTTTCAATTGGTCCAAAAGTTCAATGTAATACCTTGCATTGATGATGGCACCCTTTTGAAAGTAGTCCACTAGCAGCACGCCCTCCTTTATCCAGAACACAGACGCCATCACCTTATAGGCTGATTTTTTGCATCCTGAACTTCTTTGGATGAGGAGAACCACTGTGCCTCCACTCTTTTGACTGCTACTTTTTTTCAGGGTCATACAAGTAAATCCAGGTCTCATCCATAGTGACCAGTTGATCCAGGAAGTTCTTATCAGTCCGGAAACGCTGACAAATGGACCGGAAAGTTTTTACTCTCATGCATCTCTGATCTGTTGTCAAACATTTGGGGACCCACTTTGCAGATAGCGTTCTCATGTCCAAATGTTCATGGATAATGACACAAACACATTCACGGGAAATCCCCATGATGTCCGCTATTGCTTTAGCTGAAATTCGTCGATTCTCCAGTATGAGGTTGTGCACAGCATTGACGATCTCAGAAACACGACCACTCTCGGTCGTCCAGGATGTTCCTCATCATTGGTGCTGAAGTGGCCTGTTTTAAATTTGGCAACCCAGTTCTTAACTGTGGAATATGAAGGGCATTGATCCCCCAATGTCTGCGACATATCACCATGAATATCCTTAGCGGACTTTTCTTGCAGAAACAAGAATTTTATCACTCCTCTACTCTCAGTTGCTGTGCATATTAGACTCCACCATTTTGTTTCCCCACATACGTAGAACACTGTTGCCATAAGCAACAAACACAAAATTTTGAAAACATATATTAGACACATTAGGTTTTCATGGGATGTAACATTGGTTACCAAAGAAACAAAACAGATCACAAAGCCAAAGAATTATCAGCAGCCCCTCATACCATAAGAACAACTATTTAACTATTGCTCAATGTTTGTCATGTAGATAACATAAAATAAACCATAGTATGTAACTATGTGATGTTTGAGAGCTATTAATACAGCTCATAGTAAATAAAACACATTATGATTTTCTTATCATTCATAGATATATTTTTGATAATAAGTTATATCTGTATAATTTACTTTGTAGATTATGTTAATTATACTTGTAAGCTCTCATGGTCCAGATCTCATTGTTTATTCATTTTCTTTGATTACTTGTCATCTTAACTTGCTTGTTGCTTCCCCAATTGTGATGCGTTATATGTTGACGCTCTATGAATCTAGATTATTATTATGTAGACTAAAACACAAACATCAATCCTAGCACCAGTTGATATTCACAATACCTTAATTCAGGCGTAGTTAAATGCTTTCATTATCAAAGATTTTTCCTTGCACAGTAATAGATTACACACAATGAATTGTGGTTGTTTCATTATTATAACTTTTATTGCTATTATCCTTTCTATAGGCATGTATGAAAACACAATCATTTGTTGAATCTATATCAATCTCTCTATTATGTTTGGCTATTTCCAATCCCGGTTTGTAACTTCTGCCATAAATGTACATTGAAGCATCTAAAGAAACATTTCTAAAGGAGCATAATAACTATCCCGTGTAAGCCATCAGGGATATTTATTTCAATCAGCTGCAAGGGACATCTGTCGTTTTCTAGACACAGATCGTATGGCAGGCTGCAGTGTCGCTTGAATCTTCGTGTTACTGTATGTGCTGATGACAAACTCCGGAAATGGAAACAGTTCAACATAAGCACAACAGAAAACTAGAATGTTACTGACATCGCATAAAACCACAGCCTGTACATGCAGCTCTGTTTTCTATGTCACTGCTCATTTAATGATTCTTCTAATATTATTGCTGATTTGTAGAGGACAAAACCAAAGGTAATAAAACTAACATGACATTTTATTTTATTGCTTTCCAGCTAGTATTGAATAGAAATCACTTTGTAACAAATTCTTTAAAATTTAACTTAAAAAATCAAACATATATTTAGAATTTCTAAATATTTTTCAAAATGTTTTTGCATTAAAAAAAATTCTGCTCGGTGTATGCAAAATTGTACTTATAGAAGTTGATCAATATTGCACAGTATTTAATTTTACATTTCACAAACAATCTATTAAAATGACAAGATGAACTAAATGCGTAATATTCTAAAGATTGTGTTATATAATATAATGCATTGTTGGCCTTGCTCTTCAGACAAAAAGCTGTTATTACAAAACAAGAGATCATTGTGAAATAAGACACTGGACTTCATAGTGCTAAATTATTTTACCTTTAGGGAACCTTTGGAGTCATGTGAATCAGGAAAAATGCTATCTGCGACTAACATGAGATATCCTATTTTGTTGCGTGATGTGTAGCAATATATGAATATGAACAGTACCCTTAAACATTTCTGTACACATTCATTTTTATAAATTTACAGTATTGGTTTCCTCTTCATTATCTCATCTCTGTATTATTCCTATACCTGCACTGGAAAGATTTTCAGTCTCCATCCTCTACCGCCCACTCATTATTGCAGTGGAATTAATAGCTGAAGATCCTCAATGTTAAGTATTTCTGCAAACAGCTGTACCATATGATTTCTGTACATTTTGATTTTTTTTCCCCCTAAATAAACCTGAACATTACGGCCTTCTGTTTTCCAACCAAGTATGGTTACAAAGAAACATTATATGTTTTACCATGATGACATTTCTGTAACGTATTTATATATAAATGGGGTTAAATGTTTAATTTTATACTCATTCCTCTCCCAACTTGATTCCTGGGAGTAATTTCCTTCTTTACTAACACATCTTTCTATATTGCATTATTGATCATTTATTACACAATTCCAATCATTTTTGCTATTTGTAAAATACATCATATACATACAAATGAATAAACTCCTTCTTGAGGCCGATATAAGACAACTTAAGAATTTTTGAGAGTGGGAAGTTGTCACTTGTTTGTGGCTACTAATATATGATAACCAAGAAGACAATGCATATGCGCAGCAAAACACCAAATATATATATATATATATATATATATATATATATATATATGTATATACAGTATATATTATGTATATTTTTTGCTCCCATCATGTCTCTTTTATTTTTGGGCAATAATCCAAAACGATTGAGTACCTATTGAACCAACTCTTAAAGGGATCAAAATCCAAAATAGAATAGACTCAATACAACAAATTATGCACAATAAAAATCCTTTACTCACAAAAAATACAGGGATAATAAGCTCAATTAAAAAACAAGGAGATGAGTATGCATACAGAGCAGGGCGGGGAAAAAAAAAGGAAGCCATATTAAGCCGCAATACGGTAAACAATTAATTCATAAAAAGTCACTTGGATCATTAAGGCACCAAAAAATTCCTCTGGTGCTGGGTGAGGTATAATAAATAGATACAAATAATTAATTTAAAAAAATAAATAAATATATATATATAACAAGATGAAGAAGGATCCAGCAAGGCAGAATGACTCCAAAGGGCAACAAAAGTTTTTTGTTTCTTTTTCTCTGACTTTATTATCTAAGAATAAAAAATTCCAGAGCTCTTGACAAGTTGTTAAGTGCAAGGTATATGCAGTATGGACTACGCATTTTGGCGGACGCAGCCGCCTTCTTCACGGTCCCAAGACAAAACTGATGAACTAGTATGAAGACTGGGCTTCTATATAGTTAGTTAGCCCAGCCCACGTAACCACTAGTGAGCTGACACATATGAGTTTGATTAGAAGAGCCCGAGTTAAACTAGCAACAGTTTTGCACATCTGACATATAAAAATGTAGCCTGAACAACACAGTGTACATATATCACTTACTGGAATCAATAAAAATAAGTGAACAGAGTGCACATACATATACTTATAAGTGATAACTAAAAAAATATTGCAGCATCAAGAATAATATACATTTTTTTTTTTTTTAACAAATAATATCTTGATTATTTACCATTCTATACATTTTATATATATATATATATATATATATATATACTGATAATAGAAAAATGTGCTTAGAGTGCTGTGTCAAAGAAAAAAGGAGAATATTTTTCCTAGTGAAAAAATATTTTTTGAGAACCCACAAAATTGCAGGTATAAAAAGGTGTAACAGTGCTTAAACCATTCTAATCACAGAATTTTGAATTAAATATGAATAAAATATTATATATAAAAATATTTTTTGTGACACAATAAATAATATCAGTTTCTATCATGGAGATCAAACAGACATGGGACAAAATGTTGGAAACTAAATCAACAGCAGTAAAGGTCTAAAGGTCAATACTAATTAGTCAGCCAGCAAAGTGTTCCATTTCCCAAGTAGCTCCTATCAGCACAAAGAACAGAGGATTGGATCAAACAATAAAAGACCAAGGTTTCACTGCATTGAATAAAGCATAGTTACCAGAAAGCACAGACCACTGGTCGCCCCCTTAACGCACGTTTCGTGTGGAACACTTTCTCAGAGGAATTGTTCTACACAAAACGTGCGTTAAGGGGGTGAGCAGTGGTCCGTGCTTTCTGGTAACTATGCTTTATTCAATGCGGTGAAACCTTGGTCTTTTATTGTTTGGTCCAATCCTCTGTTTTTTGTGCTAATAGGAGCTACTTGGGAAATGGGACACTTTGCTAGCTGACTATTTAAATTATACTGACCTTTACTACTGTTGATTTAGTTCCCAGCATTTTGTCCCATGTCTGTCTGATTTCCATGATAGAAACTGATATTATTTTTGTGTAACAAAAAATAATTTTATATATAATATTTTATTTATATTTAATTCAAAATTCTGTGATTAGAGTGTTTTAAGCACTGTTACACCTTTTTATACCTGCAATTTTGTAGGTTCTCAAAAAAAAAATTTTCACTAGAAAAAATATTCTTTTTGCTTTGACACAGCACTTTAAGCACATTATTTCTATTATCAGTATTTATATTTATATCTTTTCGAAATTATTTGTATCTATTTATTATACCTCACCCAGCACCAGAGGATTTTTTTGGTACCTTAATGATCCAAGTGAATTTTTATGAAAGAATTGTTTACCGGATTGTGGCTTAATATGGCTTCATTTGTTTTACCCACCCTGCTCTGTATCCATACTCATCTCCTTGTTTTTTAATTGTACTTATTATCCCTGTATTTTTTGTGAATAAAGGATTTTTATTGTGCATATTTTTTTGTATTGAGTCTATTCTCTTTTGGATTTTGTTATTTATGGCTCTATTTTGATATTTGAGGCATATAGGTGTATTCTTAAAGGCATCAGACTGTTTCCGATCATTTATATTTTCATAGAGTCCTGTGGGTTATGTTACCTAGGTTTACTATTGCTGTTTAATAGTCTAACTGATCAGTTTATACTACATCATCTCTTAAAGGGGTGAGGTCACTAATTGTTAAATTTATCATTTGCTCTGGTGTGACGTCAGGTTTGTACTGATCCAATTATCATTGTGATATCACTCGTTTTATGGGCCCTTATTGCATCCGCTCTTATAGGGATCATACACCACTTGGTCATTTACACCTATAAAATTGTTGGTGAGTGTAGTGTGTTTCTCTGGTTTGTCTTACTTTGTTTTTACTTGCCAAAGTCAGTTTTCACAGGATTTTTACATTTTGCCCTTATGTTGTGACTCTGATTTACTGTATTGTATTGATTTGTATATGCACAAATGGGCTTTGATCATTAGTGGCCAACACATAACATCATAGGCACTTGTTTTTACTTGCATTAAAATGTGTGCTTTTTTCTAATAAAATTGTAATTTTTGATTTGTTTTTTTTGGTGCTGTGCCGTGTATATGCTTTGTCTTTTCTTCTCTTGTTGGTTTCAGTTGTTACAAGCATAGAGCACCCCCTTTCATGATATATGTATTTGGACATATAGTAGCGGTGCATCTCAATTTGTTTTATTGTATTAATATATTATAGACATAAATCGATATTTAATATGGATATCCACACACTGCAGTCACCTGTGGTAGGTAGGTTATCATGCATAAGGAAGACAACTTGAAATAAGTAATTGCACAGTGGTCTTAATACAGCACAGACCATTTGTCACTGCTTTCTACTCTATTGTTTGTTAACCCTTTGATACTCTGGATATTGAGTATTTTCCAATAATATATAAAATATATTTTCAAAAATATAGGAGACTCTTACACACACACACACACACACACACAGAAATGTATTATATATTATTGTCAGGTTAAGCATGGGTTGGTTTAGCATTAATTACACTTATTAATAAAGAGAATAATTAATTTAGTTAATTTTAATGACCGTTTTATTTTAGATGTTAGCATGTGACTGCACATAGAATTATTTTAAGTTTTAATAAGTTTAATTATAGCTTTCTGATTGAGTGTAATTCATGAATTTTGAATATCCCAATCGATATACCATTAAATTATTTAAATCTGTAGTTAATCACCCAAAAATGTTAATATGGCATTTGATTCCAGCAAAGAAAAACAGTGTAAAATGAAAAAGCAAAATGCTGAGCAGAGAGTTTAATTTTTTTTTTGACAGACGAAAAATCCAAAACATCTGATCAATGGCACCAAGTCACATTGATGCCAGATTAAGCATATGTTACGATACAGTCAAACAATATTTTTTTTTCTGTATCCACCTGTACAAAAAAACATGGTTTTCACACAATATTTGTAATAGCTTTTTGTATCTGTGTTTTTGTGTTTTATTTTTTGTTTTAAATTTTTTTCCTTGTAAATGGGCTTACCTGCCATTTTTCCCATTACTTACAGAAGCCTATAGAGAAATGCGCCATACCTAGAGCTTGCTGCATTTTAAACACTAATACCAATATCTCAAAAATATATAAATGTTATAAAGACAAAAGGTAAAAAAAAATCAACAACTTACAAGCATGCTATGAAACACTACAGATAATGTATTAAAACACTATGTATGTGAAACTGTCCTTATACACCATCATATTTATTTGACATATTGTATATATGTTATCCTGTAATACAATAGCATAATACTTTATACAGTGAATAAGAATACATATATACTATATATTAAAGTCTTGTATACGTGTAAAAGTATTAAAATCATATTAAATTTACCTGGTATATTTTAAAGCAATCTGTGTGCTTTTGCATTTTCCTTCTATTTTATACATTTTCATAGTCAGGTCAATCTCATCAGGATGGCATGAGTTTGCTTATTTAACCTAAAATTAGAGCATAACAAATACTTGCATTCACACATATTGCACAAATGATTCACATTTCTGATTTTTTTTTCTGTGTCAATGTGGCTATAATCGATGCACAAAAGCAAAGCCCATAAAGTCCACACTGACTGTGAAGCTATATGCATGTAACAAACATTATAATGATCCAATGACCCATGCCAGTAATGCTTTCTCTAGATAAAGACTTCCATTGTTTGTTGTTATAATAAAAGTAGCTGAGTTGCTCTTGACGAAAGAACGATGTACAGTTCACCCTTTTAATAACCGAACCACATCACCCCTGGTGTCACAATACAAAGAGCTAATTGTATTATTAATTTGTTTCCAGTTTATAATGTTTAGCCTTTATATATTTCTCTAATGCTGAAATTTCATAAAATGTATTCTTCTGTAAATTACAGTATTTCCCAGTATGATTCACGTTGCTACATCTAAGTGACAACCCACGTGGTGCCATGATAATGCTGAGTATATTAATATATAAGGCTAACATATCAGTATCTATAATTCCATATAGTTTACAGACTCCTTAGAAAACAAACAACTTTCATACATGACATCCCAAGTCTTGTTTTACCGCACAGTATGATGGTGCTGTACAAACATGACGTAACAGCCTGGTTGAAAATTACTGCCGTGCTGTATGAGAGTTATATAAGGCTCTTATTACATCCACTCGGCTTTCATAACAATTACTCTGCAGCTGATCTTTTGGCAGATGTATTTTATTCTAGATTATTCTATACAGCGCTGTTCCATTCACTTTTTGTAGCAGGAGTTAGCTGCAATAATCCCTTTGTCATATGTTAGAATTTATATAGAGTACTGTAAAAGTGTTTAGACAGGTGTGGAAAAAAATGCTTAAAAGTAAGAAATGCTTTATAAAAATGAAAGTGTTAATGGTTTATTTTTATCAATAAACAACAAGCAAAGTATGAGTAAAAGCAAAATCACAACCACATCAATATTTGGTGCGACTATTAGACATAATTGAATCTATTCAATACAAAACGAATCCAAGTCAATTTTATGAAATTCACAAGTGTCGGTAAATTCATACAATTTGTAATTTCATCATTCTTGCAAATTGCTACAAAAAAGCCTGTTGCTAGTGATGGGCGAACCCCTGATGTTCGGTGTTCGGGAGACTTGCCCGAACGTTTTGTAAAGTTCTAGTTCGGGTTCTGAGATAACGCAAACTTGCGTCTGAACGCCGAACTTGGACTTTACAGTTATGGGATGGGGTGGGGGGGCCTGTAAAATAAAGAATATCATTAATAATAAACATTGTCATTATACTTACCACTCCCGCGACGCGTCCTACAGACTCTGTCTCCCGCCGCTTCTGATTCCGATCATCACTGTGCCCACTGCCCTCCCGGTAACCACCGCTGATGATAGGACCTTTCCGTGATGTCATAGCCATGTGACCAGTCACGTGTGAATGTTATATTATCTCATTGTCTACAGACTGGTCACATGACTATGACATCTGCAAGGTCCTGCAGTGTCAGTGTCTCAGTGCTCGCTGGTACTTAGTGCTTACCCGAGCATCGTATACTCTGTATATTCGGCGAGCGCCATGTACCGGTGAGATGCTCGGGCACATGCTCGGCTCCCCGTCCTTGCATGTTGGCACTCTTTACAGAGTCAGCTCACATGCAGGGATTGGCTGCCACACACTAATGCCACAGCCATTGAATAGTGGCAGCGGAACGGGAATCAGGTGATCGGAAATCACCGTTGCTATAGTAACCCGCTCGTTAGGTTACTATGGCAACGGTGGCAGTGATGACGTCACCGCTTACCAACTTGCAGCCTCTGCTTGATTACACAGCACGGGGAGCAGAATCGTTCTTCCTCCCCCCGTGCTTTGTGATATAGCAGAGCTAGATCGGTGACAGAAGCCAGAAGACCAGGATCGTAGAGGGGTGAGAGAGAGTAATAAATATGGAGTCCCTAAGTGTGTCTGTGTATTTATTTCTAATAAAGTATTTTTCTTTGTGTGGTGTCTTTTTTAACCCTTTATTGGAGATTCTTAATAGCCGAGTCAAACTTGGCCTGACATTAAGAATTGCGGGCTTAATACTAGCTGGTAAAAGAAAGCTGGCATTAACTTCTTATTACCAGGGCCGCTGGAAGGGTTGGATACAGCGCCTGAAGATGACGCTTCTATGAAAGCGCCATTTTCTGGGGCAGCTGCGGACTGCAATTCACAGCAGGGGGGGCTCAGAAACAGAAAGCTTGGGTCAACCTGCACTGCGGATTCCAATCCCCAGCTGTCTAGTTGTACTTGGCTGGACACAAAAATTGGGCAAAGATCACGTAGGTTTTTTTTTTTAATTATTTCATGAAATTCATGAAATAATTAAAGAAAGGGCTTCTCTATATTTTTGGTTCCCAGCCGGGTACAAATAGGCAGCTGCGGGTTGGAGTCAGCCCGTACCTGCCTGCTGTACCTGGCTAGCAGACAAAAATATGGCAAAGCCCACATCATTTTTTTTTTTAGTTTTTTGGCAAAAAACGTAAAAAAAAAAGGCTTTCCTGGTGTCACGGGGTCCTTCTCCCATATCACACAATCAACAGAGCGAGAGATGGCGGTACAATCCAAAGAGCATTTATTCCAAGCAAATCAAAACGGTCTATAAGATAATCAACAAAACAGAGGGTAAAATTAATCCAGTAACACAAATATAGTCCGGTAAGCGATAAATGTCCAGGTCTCTCTCTGAGAAGTCTCAGCTTCTACCAGAGGATCAATCTTCCTGCTTCATTCTTGAAGTTCTCCAACAGACTGCCAATCTCCAAGTAAAACAGAGAGTTTAGTTGAATCCCTGGACCTCTCCCCCAGACCTAGGGACAGACACACTGTAGGGAGTGATTATCTACAGACAATAGAATGTACACAAAAGCAGTACAAATAATGGATAGTGAACCACGCCTAAACATGAACCCACACAAAATGGTACATGACCCACAATATCCCACCATCACAACCTGTCCCTCCTTTTTAATAAGTGAGTATGCCATGAGGTCTACACAGACCTCTGGCCATCTCACCCAAGTCCATGTTGCTCAGCTGTGAATAGTCTATGGTTCTTCTTGCTGGGACAGTCCATCAGTATTCCAGTGTTGGCTTCCACACTTGTATTGGATGGAAAAGCTGTAGATAGTCCCTTGTATAGCGGTAGGGTTGGAAGGACAGGCTTCCATTTGTGTCTTCCTTCACTCAAACTGTATTTTCTGCACCCACAAATCGACATTGTAGATCTCCCACATCATTTCCTAGGAGAATATCTGCAGGCAGGCCGCTCATCACCCCAACCACACATTGCTTGACTCCAAAGCCAAAGTCCAGATTCACAGTCGCCTTTGGAATATTCCTTTTTTGTCATCCAGCCAATTCAATAACAATCCCTGGTCCATGAAGTATTGCCTCTGGCCGAACCACCCGGGGATCAGCTATTGTGAGAAATGCCCCAGAATCACAAAATCCAATGACTCTTTGTCCATCCAGCGCAACCTCCTGTAAGTGCTTGCTTTGATGGTAAGAGGAACTCGGGGCTGTGGCTCGCACCCCATGAATCCCTAATGGCCGACCATGAGTGTCTGAATCATTAGGCAAGTCAACTTGAAGGGGTGAGAACTCTTCCCCCATTGTGTTCGGCTGTAGAGAATGAACAGGTCAATTTGGTGCAAGGTCATTCCTCAATAGACCAACAGGGCAAGTGTTTTGTAAATGCCCAGGCTGTCCACATCGATAACATCTCCTCTGCGTCGTACTCCTTCCAGTGTGCATTCTGGAGAAGGCAGTAGGAGAACCTGGTGACAGAGGCCGGAGGCCATACACTCCAACAGGGGCATCTATGGTGCAAGGGTCAGCGGTACACTCCGGTGGAGGTGGTGGTAACTCTTCCTCAGGCAGGATGGAATGCACAAAATGTACTGGACGAGATGGAGGTGCGTGGGGCTCCCTCCGAGTCCTTGTGGGACAACTGGATTGCAGGTGCCCAGGATGTCCGCACCCATAACATCTCCTCTCTGTGATCCCCCCAGGGCGTGGTCGGAACTGTTGGGGCCCATGGTTGTCATCGGCCTGTGGCTGGTTGGAGGGGCAGATATAACTGGAGAGGGCCAGGGAGCAGGCTGTGGATTATTGTCCAGAAGCACCCTCCATTGCGGTCGGATAGTAAGGGCCTCATCAGCCAGGGCTGCAGCTCCATCCAAGGTGCACGGCGTGCGCTCTCTGACCCATTCCCGTATTTCTGAGTGACACTTGTACAGAAATTGTTCTATAAGAAATACCTGTATAACGTCTTCCACAGTGAAGGCGTCTTCCGCTTCCAGCCATCTCCGACATGCCTGGGATATGTTATGAACATACATGCTAAACAATCCCCCCGTGGTGCATCGGAGGTCTTGGAACTGTGCCCTATGTGAGTCTGGGGTGATGGCATAGTAATCCAAGATAGTCCGCTTTACAATGTTGTAATCCCGTTTCTGCTGTGAGTGAATGGTGCGATAAGCCTCTGCCAGGCTTCCATTCAGGAGTCCCACTAACAAACGCACCCAGCCAGAGTGGAGAACCTCCATCATGACACACTGCTGCTCAAAGTCCTTGAAGAACCCTTCCACATCTCCGGAAGCCTCATCAAATGGCTTGAAGTCCACCCGGGTGATCCGCCCAGGCTCCAGGATCACTGGGTTTACACTCCAACTCACATTACTCCCTCTGTCGGACTCCATTGCTTCTTGTCTCCTCTGTGCTCGGCGAGCAGCCTGCTCCTTATATTCTTGAGATACACTGGGGCCAAGAGCTACCATCTCTTCTTCGAACCACACCACCCACTGGCTTTTTGGGGCAGGGATCCCTGTCCCCAGTGTTTGTCCATCAGACATCTGGGAGGAGGTGGACTGGCTCTCACCCACAAGTAGATGAATTAAGGCTTCTTTACTCAGTCCCTGGTAGCTCAGGCCCAGATCTTTGGCTCTCTCCTTTAGACTGGAAGCAGTCCAGTTTCTGTACCCACTCTGTTGGTGGATCTCCATTAGGCTGCGCTTTGTTGATCCCACTGCTGCCACCAGTTGTCAAGGGGTCCTTCTCCCATATCACACAATCAACAGAGCAAGAGATGGCGGTACAATCCAAAGAGCATTTATTACAAGCAAATCAAAACGGTCTATAAAATAATCCACAAAACAGAGGGTAAAATTGATCCAGTAACACAAATATAGTCCGGTAAGCAATAAATGTCCAGGCATCTCTCTGAGAAGTCTCAGCTTCTACCAGAAGATCAATCTTCCTGCTTCATTCTTGAACTTCTCCAACAGACTGGCAATCTCCAAGTAAAACAGAGAGTTTAGTTGAATTCCTGGACCCCTCCCCCAGACCTAGGGACAGCAACACTGTAGGGGGTGATTATCTACAAACAATAGAATGTACACATAAGCAGTACAAATAATGGATAGTGAACCACGCCTAAACATGAACCCACACAAAATGGTACATGACCGACAATATCCCACTATCACACCTGGATTTTCCATTGCCATTGACGGTAACAACAAGCAGTGGGGGTTAGCAGCCAGTAGCTGCTTGAACTACCCATAGCTAGCAACAGAAAATGCAGAAGGAGCCCAGGCATTCTCTGTGTGGGGTCTGTGATTACATGACAGCACAGTACTGTAAAAATAAATAAATCATTAAAAAAAAATGACATAGCGCTCCGCGGTATGTTTGATTCTCAGCAATGCAAAAAAAATGCGTGAGCTCCCGCTGTATTTTTATCACCAGTTAGGTAAAGCCAGGCAGCTGGGGGCTGGGATTCTTGGCAGCTCACAGCCGCATCTGGAAATGGCGCATTGTTTCTTAGCGCCATTTCCAGGCGTTTTACCCGGTTCGTCCAGTGGCCCTGGTGGCGGTGGCACGCTGGGTAATACAAGGATTAATACTAGCTTTGAATTCTCAGATGGTATTAAGCCCGAAATTCATGGAGTCACGCCATATTAGACATGGCTACCATGAATTTCTAGGAAACAGTAAAAAAAATACAACACAAAGAAAAATTTATTTTATTAGAAATAAAACAAAAAAAAAATTAGAGACTCCATCTTTATAATAAAAAAAATACTTAGTCCGACGTAATCCACTGGGACAGCAATGTCACCTCTGCTTCATCACTCTGTACAGACACAGTATATACACCATAAGAAGCAAAGAGCAATGTCAACTCTGCTTCATCACTGTCTACAGACAGTGTCTATACACAGTGAGAAGCAAAGAAACCCATGTCAGCCTGCTACATCACTCTGCACAGAGCGTAGTAGGCTGACAGTGAAGGGATGATTGTACTTGCGTCTCGCATTGCATCACCCCACTCCCCCAACAGCAGCGCCTCAGTTGTGGAAATAAACGCAGCTGACCCGCTGCTGTCAGGAGATAGTGCACTGTGATGTGATGCAACCATTGCATCACAGCGCACCAGGACCTTTGATGACGTTATACTTACGTGACCAGTCTGTAGCCAATGAAGTAATACAACATTCACACGTGACTGGTCAGGTCATATGGGTATGACGTCATGGAAGGTCCTGTAACTCAGTGCTGGTTACCAGGCAGCATAGCAATAATCGGACAGATGCGGAAGCGGCCGGGAGACAGAGTCTGCAGGATGCGTCGCGGGACCTGTAAGTATGATCATAATGTTTTTTAATAACATGCTTTTCTTTTTACAGCCCCTCGACCCGAACTGTAACACGAGCTTCCCAGGAAAGCTCGTAATCGGGAGCGTGTGCATGAACACCATGTGTTTGGTATGGACCCCAAACTTTACAGTTTGGGTTCGCCCATCCCTAATAACGATGGAACACAGCAATGATTGGATGGACGCAGAAGTGGCGGGAGACAGAGTCTGCAGGACGCATCGTGGGACCTGTAAGTATGATCACTCATAATGTTTTTTTTAACAATGTGTTTTTTTTTACAGCCCCTGGACCCGAACTGGACCCGATCTGTAACATGAGCTTCCCAGAAAAGCTTGTGATCGGGGTGGTGTGCACGAACACCATGTGTTCTGTAATCTGTACAGACCCCGAACTTTACAGTTTGGGTTCGCCCATCCCTACCTGCCGCCTGACATGACCTCAGTTGTGACCAACTGAACATCCCCAAAATCTCTTGCAGCTCTCATGTCACATTGTATAGTGCAGACAATTAGGAGGGACTATCATAGCCTGTATAAAAGCCTACACAGGGAATGCAGCTATAAATTTTAGTGTGATTATAGGATAGTGGGAGGATGTCAGAGCTCACAGCTCAGCAATAGCGATAGGAAGAGAAAGCCCTAAAAC
The DNA here is from genome assembly GCF_048569485.1 of Anomaloglossus baeobatrachus. Lineage (NCBI taxonomy): Eukaryota > Metazoa > Chordata > Amphibia > Anura > Aromobatidae > Anomaloglossus > Anomaloglossus baeobatrachus. Next base: position 533,341,964 of record NC_134358.1, on the reverse strand, counting down.
ATTAGCCATACTCCAGACAGTAATGTGTTATATAACTGCAGCACTAAAGAAGATTAGTGTAGTAGTCTTTGAATAATACAATGATTCAATTGACAAGGGACGAGAGATAGGGGTAGTGCCAGCAGTAGTGCCAGTGTTATTGATCAATGATAGGTGGCATCTGTCCTAATGCATTTGAGTTACAATTAGATTTATTTTTCTTCATTCTTCAGGAACTAGAAAGCAGAAGCGAAACAGTGCAATATTTTTTTAGAGAAAAAAAATCTGAAATCAATGTCAAAGTATGTGCTCGGTTGTTATAAGCGAGTGTACTTAGAGTTTGCACTTCTTTTGCAAATATTTTTTTGTTTTTTAAATACAAAAGAAAACTCCTTAAAAGCTACATAGTTAAAGGGATATTTCCATTTCCAATATCTTATCACAATATGAAATAGGTGTTATAATAATATTAGCAAATACATCCAATTAGAAATGTAGGGAGAGAAAACTCCACAGCACCATACAAGATAAATTCTGTTGGATCCCCACACCAAGCACAAACTCAGTATCATGTCATATAAGAGGGGACAAGAGTTTTTAAAGTGTAACAACATACAAAATTTTATTCAATACACTGCAAGGGTGAACATCCAAAACCATCATAAAATCATGTTAAAAATAATTAACGAGCGACCCCCCATATATAGTAGATGGTAACACAGACTGTGACATGTTGGCTCAAAACAATTCAATAAAACACTGCAAGTTCACAGGATAAAAGTACAGACATTGCATGTCAAATAAATTCAAATAATTCATAAACATATTAGCTTCCATATTATGGCATAGCATTAGACATGGCTATATATGCAAGTCATGTGGTATATTTACCCACAGTCCCAAAGGGACCCCTGTGCAAGCAGGCTGTGAAAATAGAGGTTGAGCCAAACACATCAGCTGGTAAAAATAAGGGGGGTAGGCTCCATTTGATAGGGGCCTCAGAGGAGCCTACGTACGTTTCAATTTGATAAAATCTTCATCAGGGAAGAGGCATCTCCTACCATTCTCCCCTGACGCCAGGCTTTAAATAACAGTAAAATGTGTCCAGACCCGGAAGTCTCGTTATCGGCGATCGCGTCAGGTGACCAGGGAAGTCGCGCGAGGCGCTAGCCGTCGCGTCATACTCGCGCATGCGCGGGAGCGAGGTCGCGTCACCAAGGCTCCGGCGCATGCGCGCGACGCTCAGACGGCGGCGGCTATGCGCAAACAGCCCTGGGTCCAGCGCGTGCGCACCGAGACGACCGTATTACACAATGTCTGTATATATATATATATATATATATATATATATATATACAGTGCCTACAAGTAGTATTCAACCCCCAGCAGATTTAGCAGGTTTGATAAGATGCAAATAAGTTAGAGCCTGCAAACTTCAAACAAGACCAGGATTTATTAACAGATGCATAAATCTTACAAACCAACAAGTTATGTTGCTCAGTTAAATTTTAATAAATTTTCAACATAAAAGTGTGGGTCAATTATTATTCAACCACTAGGTTTAATATTTTGTGGAATAACCCTTGTTTGCAATTACAGCTAATAATCGTCTTTTATAAGACCTGATCAGGCCGGCAAAGGTCTCTGGAGTTATCTTGGCCCATTCCTCCATGCAGATCTTCTCCAAGTTATCTAGGTTCTTTGGGTGTCTCATGTGGACTTTAATCTTGAGCTCCTTCCACAAGTTTTCAATTGGGTTAAGGTCAGGAGACTGACTAGGCCACTGCAACACCTTGATTTTTTCCCTCTTGAACCAGGCCTTGGTTTTTTTGGCTGTGTGCTTTGGGTCGTTGTCTTGTTGGAAGATGAAATGACGACCCATCTTAAGATCCTTGATGGAGGAACGGAGGTTCTTGGCCAAAATCTCCAGGTAGGCCGTGCTATCCATCTTCCCATGGATGCAGACCAGATGGCCAGGCCCCTTGGCTGAGAAACAGCCCCACAGCATGATGCTGCCACCACCATGCTTGACTGTAGGGATGGTATTCTTGGGGTCGTATGCAGTGCCATCCAGTCTCCAAACGTCACGTGTGTGGTTGGCACCAAAGATCTCGATCTTGGTCTCATCAGACCAGAGAACCTTGAACCAGTCTGTCTCAGAGTCCTCCAAGTGATCATGAGCAAACTGTAGACAAGCCTTGACATGACGCTTTGAAAGTAAAGGTACCTTACGGGCTCGTCTGGAACGGAGACCATTGCGGTGGAGTACGTTACTTATGGTATTGACTGAAACCAATGTCCCCACTACCATGAGATCTTCCCGGAGCTCCTTCTTTGTTGTCCTTGGGTTAGCCTTGACTCTTCGGACAAGCATGGCCTCGGCACGGGTGGAAACTTTCAAAGGCTGTCCAGGCCGTGGAAGGCTAACAGTAGTTCCATAAGCCTTCCACTTCCGGATGATGCTCCCAACAGTGGAGACAGGTAGGCCCAACTCCTTGGAAAGGGTTTTGTACCCCTTGCCAGCCTTGTGACCCTCCACGATCTTGTCTCTGATGGCCTTGGAATGCTCCTTTGTCTTTCCCATGTTGACCAAGTATGAGTGCTGTTCACAAGTTTGGGAAGGGTCTTAATTAGTCAAAAAAGGCTGGAAAAAGAGATAATTAATCCAAACATGTGAAGCTCATTGTTCTTTGTGCCTGAAATACTTCTTAATACTTTAGGGGAACCAAACAGAATTCTGGTGGTTTGAGGGGTTGAATAATAAATGACCCTCTGAATAAACTTTTCACAATTTAAAAAAAAAAAAAAAAAAAGAAATAACATTCTTTTTTGCTGCAGTGCATTTCACACTTCCAGGCTGATCTACAGTCCAAATGTCACAATGCCAAGTTAATTCCAAATGTGTAAACCTGCTAAATCTGCAGGGGGTTGAATACTACTTGTAGGCACTGTATATATATATATATATATATATATATATTTATATTCTGAGCATTGTACTCATGCTGTGCTTTCTCAAGCCGCTGTACTCAATTCTTGTGCGTGTAGCATTTTTATCTTACGTGGCACGCTCATCAACGGACTGGAACACAGTTTTCCATGACATTCAACTTGTACAGATATACTAATCAATTTATTGTTGAAACTTCTCTCATCTCATTTTATTTTGCAGTTTGCACATCATGAACGATACGGAGCATGCTCTTGTAGTTGCTGCATTGCTGGTTGAGGAAGCTCGGCGACAAGATGAGGCATGGATGCTAGAGAGGCGTTCCAAGTTAAAGCGTCGCATGTGGACCAGAGAGTGACTGCAGAGGAGGTCCGAATTCTAGCGCATTCAACTTATAAGAGAGCTGCAGGAGAAGGATCCTAATGATTTCTACAACTATCTGCGGATGTCAGAGGAATCCTTCAAACTGTTACTGGAAAGAGTTACGCCACTTATTCAACGGAAGGATACAGCGATGCGTGCTGCTGTCCCGACAGATGAAATATTGGCAGTCACACTGCGATTCCTGGTCACCGGACGCTCTCTGCAAGACTTACATTTTTCTGCAGCTGTTTCAAGGTCCCTGCTCAGTGTTATAATTCCGGAGACATGCAATGTGATTGTTAGCAGTCTACGTAGCGATAATCAGTTTCCCAAAACGGAGGAGGCATGGAAAAAAATTGGCAAAGATTTTAAGCAGCTTTGGCAGTTCCCTCACTGTGGTGGGGCTTTGGACGGGAAACATGTGCGGATCACGCAACCACGGAACAGCAGATCCTATTTCTACAATTATAAGGGCTATTTCAGCGTCATCATGATGGCCCTTGTTAACGGCAACTACAAATTCATAAATGTTGATGTTTGCATGAACGGCAGGGTTTCTGATGGTGGGGTTTTAGAGCTTACAATGTTTGGTGAGCATTTGCAGAACGGTGCCCTGCACTTGTCTCCCAACTCTGAGACCACAGGCAACCTTAATTTTGTTTTTGTCGGCGATGAAGCCTTCCCGCTTCATGCCAATCTTCTCAAACCGTTTCCAGAAAAAACTCTTACGGAGGAAAGACACATTTTCAATTACCACTTGTCAAGGGCACGTCGGGTTGTAGAAAATGCTTTCGGGATCATGGCCAACCGCTTCAGAGTTTTCCACACTCCTATTAACCTGAAGCTTGAATCAATAGACTCAGTTGTTTTGGCCTGTTGCATGCTGCACAACTTCCTTCGTCGGCGAGATGCAAATGCGTACAGGCCGCCTGTTTTCGTGGACTCTGTAGAATCAACAAATGGGGAAGTGGTGCTTGGTGACTGGCGTGCTCACGATCCCCAATCGCAGGCCTTCAACCGGTCATACATGGCAGAAACAAGGATGATGCGAAGGCCTGCCGAGACAACTACTGCCGACATTTTAATGGTCCTGGTGCTGTTACTTGGCAGCATCAGATGTTATAGTGGCCTACTGAACGCTTTGCTGTTGTAAGGGCCTGTGCACTCTGCAGTCCGTTCTGCAAAAATGTGTGGCAGCCCCATTGCTTTAAATTGTGCAGCCCTTTGTGCTCTCTGTCTATACTGTATATATAATAATTAGAAATGAGCGAACCGGCCGTGGTTCGGCTCGAGTTCGGTTCGTCGAACGGAGGTCTCGTTCGAGTTCAGTTCGGCGAACGTTCGACGAACCGAACTCGAACCAATAGGAAATAATGGGAGGCAATCACAAACACATAAAAACGCATTATAAATGTACACATACAGTTAATAAACATTGCCATAACACTTACCGGTCCCCGCGATCCCTCCTGCACTCTGTCTCCTGCCGCTATTCCATCCGATGATTGCTGAATCCTCCCGGTGCCAGCACTGCCAGCAGTGATGCAGGACCTATCGTGACGTCAAAATAGCCATGTGACCAGTCACGTTGCTATTATCTCATTGGCTACAGACTGGTCACATGGCTTTGACGTCATGTCCTGTCCTAGGTCCTGTCATTGCACTCTCCGGTACACGGTGCACATTTGTGTATCGCCGTGTGCCGGCGACATGATCTAGCACACGGTCGACTCCCCGTTCCGTTAGGGACCGGCTGACACAGCCGGTCATTAACGGAGATCACCGTTGCCATAGCAACGCAGTTAGCGGTGTCGTCACCGCTAACCACGGCTCCGGGAATTACATGATCGGAGCACCGTTGCTATGGTAACGCGTCTGTCAGCGTTACCGCTGTTACCGCTAACAGCCAGCAGCACTGATCACTCACGGAGTGAAGGCTGCACGCTGCTTCCCGTGCAGCCTTCACGGAGTGAAGGCTGCACGGGAAGCAGCGTCTTCCCCCATGCAGCAGTGATGGAGCAGAGCTGCATTTGTTGAACGAGAAAGACAGAAGACCATGGATCGTGGAGGGCTGACAGGGGGTAATAAAGATGGAGTCTCTAATGTGTCTGTGTATTTATTTCTATTAAAGTATTTTTTCTCTGTGTGGTGTCTTTTTTTTAACCCTTTATTGGAGATTCTTAATGGCCGGGTCAAACGTGCCTGACATTAAGAATCTCTGGCCTAATACTAGCTAGTAAAACAAAGCTAGTATTAACTCATTATTACCCGACAAGCCACCCGGCTTCAGGGCTGTTGGAAGAGTTGGATACAGCGCCAGATGATGGCGCTTCTATGAAAGCGCCATTTTCTGGGGCGGCTGCGGACTGCAATTCGCAGCAGAGGCGCCCAGAAACCTCGGGCTAACCTGTGCTGCGGATTCCAATCCCCAGCTGCCTAGTTGTACCTGGCTGGACACAAAAATGGTGCAAAGCCCACGTCATTTGTTTTTTAATTATTTCATGAAATAAGTGAAATAATTAAAAAAAATGGGCTTCGCTATATTTTTGGTTCCCAGCCGGGTACAAATAGGCAACTGGGGGTTGGAGGCAGCCCGTGGCTGCCTGCTGTACCTGGCTAACGACAAATAGCAAAGTGAATAGCAAAAATTACGCCTAAAAAATAATTTTATTGTGAACAAAATAATAAAAAGGTCAGAAAGGACCTAGTTTAAAATTGGACAAAGCCAAAAACGAACATAGGACAGAGCCAGAAACTAATTCAAATGATCCCCATTAGGATCAGCTGGCTACTAATAAGACACCCTATCATACAGATGTGAAGGATGTGTCATTTGTTAATTTATCACAAATAAGTGCTGCTATTATGGATGAAAAATAGGAAAGGAACGGTCTTACCCCATCTGCCGTATACCTATTTCCCTGGTTAAAGTATGGACATTTTGCCGCCGGTTTTTTGGCTTATCAAAACCCCCCCCCCCCCCCCCCCTTTTTTTCCCATTGGCTTTTTGTGCTTCTCGGGTTGGTCTCTCCTCCCCTGGGTGTTTTTTTGATTTTTTTGATTTTTTCATTTTTTAATCCTCTCAGGAATGAACCTCCTTTTCGGTTTTATTTGGCCATTATTTTTAATTTTGTTGCTATCCTCTAAGCTTGCATACTCTATCTGGGCTCCCCATGACATGTGTCTGGGTTTTTCGTGATTACCCATATTTTGTATAGATGGGTTCGTATTTACATTATTGGCCCCCTTTCTCGCCATGATGGCGTTTATACCAGTGGCCATTTTGTTGTAGCCATATGAATATGTTATGGCTGCTATGGTTACGCACTCGGTGATGCGTCGCGGTCCCGATCATGTGACCCGGAAGTGAGCTCACCATCTTTCAGGCGGATGTGACGTCAGACGCCACTCCAAGTAACCGGCACTTTAAATCTAGGCGGCGCAGCTTGTGAGGTGCGCGCTGCCCAGGACTCGTGTATTCCTGATGGAAGTAAGTGTTATTGCCTGCATGCCGGTGCTGTGCTGTTTGTGCACTTGTGGCAAGGACCTTTTTGGTGACGGTGTTTGTCTGTTCTGTTTTTTCCACAGTAAATTGGTACGATGCTATGCTGTGCTATATTGTATGGGTCATTTGTTGACCGGACATCTCCCCTGATGATATGAGTAGATAACGCGTTGGGAGAAGCTTTTTTACACCGCTGGACACATATTTATTTACCCTTGGGGGATCCTGAGTCAGAGGTCCGAGGACCAGGTTATCCTGCCTGCGGTAACTGTAAACCATCCAGCATTAGGTGTCCATACTTTAACCAGGGAAATAGGTATACGGCAGATGGGGTAAGACCGTTCCTTTCCTATTTTTCATCCATAATAGCAGCACTTATTTGTGATAAATTAACAAATGACACATCCTTCACATCTGTATGATAGGGTGTCTTATTAGTAGCCAGCTGGTCCTAATGGGGATCATTTGAATTAGTTTCTGGCTCTGTCCTATGTTCGTTTTTGGCTTTGTCCAATTTTAAACTAGGTCCTTTCTGACCTTTTTATTATTTTGTTCACAATAAAATTATTTTTTAGGCGTAATTTTTGCTATTCACTTTGCTATTTGTCGTTCATACTCCAGTGGATCATTACCCAGTAGCTATTTACCCTGTACCTGGCTAGCATACAAAAATATGGCGAAGCCCACGTCATTTTGTTGGTGGGCAAAAAACTTCTGCATACAGTCCTGGATGGAGTATGCTGAGCCTTGTAGTTCTTCAGCTGCTGTCTGCTCTTCTCCATACAGACAGACAGCAGCTGCAGAACTACAAGGCTCAGCATACTCCATCCAGGACTGTATGCAGAAGTTTTTTGCCCCCTGAAAAAATTATATGGGCTTCGCCATATTTTTGTATGCTAGCCAGGTACAGCAGGCAGGTACGGCTGCCCCCAACCCCCAGTTGCCTATTTGTACCCGGCTGGGAACCAAAAATAAAGGGAAGCCCTTTTTTTATTATTTCATGAATTTCATGAAATAATTAGAAAACAAATGACGTAGGCTTCGCCCCATTTTTGTGTCCAGCCAGGTACAACTAGGCAGCTGGGGATTGGAATCCGCAGCACAGGTTGGCCTGAGCTGTCTGGGCCCCACTGCTGCGAATTGCAGTCTGCAGCCACCTCAGAAAATGGCACTTTCATAGAAGCGCCATCTTCTGGCGCTGTATCCAACTCTTCCAGCACCTGCCTGCTATACATGGCTAGCATACAAAAATATGGCGAAGCTCATGTCCTTTTTTTGTAGTTTTTTGGCAAAAAAAATAAAAATGCTTCCCTGGATTTTCCATTGCCAGTGAAGGTAACACCAAGCAGTGGGGGTTAGCAGCCAGTAGCTGCTTGGATTACCCTTAGCTAGCAATACAAAAAATGCAGCGGGAGCCCATATATATTTTTTTTAATTATTTATTTAAATAACTAAAAACAAAATGGGCTTCCCTGTATTTTGATTGCTGGACATCACAGTGCTGTAAAAATAAATCTTTAAAAAAAATGAAGTAGCGCTCCGCGGTATTTTTGATTCTCAGTGCAGATAAAGCAGACAGCTATGGGTTGGCACCCCCATCTGCCTGCCGTTACCTTGGTTGGCAATCAAAATACAGGGAAGCCCATTAATTTTTTCTATTTAAAAAATAGTTATAAAAAAAATGACGTTGGGTCCCCCCATTTTTGATAGCCAGCTAGGGTAAAGCAGACGGCTGTAGCCTGAAAACCACAGCTGGCAGCTTTACCGTGGTTGGGGATCCAATGTGGAGGTCCCCCCAGGCTCTTTTTTAAAATTATTTTATAAATATTAATAATTACACAAAAAAAGTAGGGTCCCCCCCAAATTGGATCACCAGCCAAGGTAAAGCGGACAGCTGTGGTCTGGTATTCTCAGGGTGGGAAGGTCCATAGTTATTGGGCCTTCACAGCCTAAAAATAGCAGGCCGCAGGCACCCCAGACGTGGCGCATCCACTAGATGCGCCAATCCTGGCGCTTCACCCCAGCTCATCCCGTGCCCTGGTGCAGTGGCAAACGGGGTAATAAATTGGGTTGATACTAGCTGTAAAGTCACCTGAGATCAAGCCCAGCAGTTTGTGATGTCATGGCGTCTATTAGATACCCAACATCATAAACTGTCAGTACTAACAAAAAAAAAAATCGACAAAAGAAATTTATTTGAAAAAACAGTCCCCAAAACATTTCCTCTTTCACCAATTTATTGTAAGAAAAAAAATAAAGGGGTCCCACGACGACTCTGGACCGTCTAGAATATGGGGGGGAGACACTCAGGGAACGTATCCCCCATTTTCTAGGAGTGCAGACCCTTCATGTGAGGAGTGTGGGTGCAATGAATCTGCACTCACTCTCCCTGGGTCCACAGCAGCAGAGTCCATGTCGTAATGGTTGCTACCAAAGCTGCAATGCCCTGCTCATGAGGTAAGGGCATGCCTAATCAGGACAACTATTCTACATTTCCAAATATTGGTATTTGCTGATATTATTGCTATTCCACCTACTATATATTGGGGATTTGATCTTGGAGATGGAATACCCCTTTAAGTCCAGTTATCCAGCTGAATGAATACTTAACAACAGAGCTCGCTATTTAGATGTGTTTTCTTGTGGCGTATAATGGACTCTCATATTTGGTAGTCGTTCAGCAGGGAAACTATAAAAGCAAATCCCTCCATTTGGAAATGTAGTATATAGCTCTCCTGATCAATTATGTTCCTTACCTCATGAGCAGGGCATTGCAGTAATAATAATAATGTATTCATTTATATAGCGTTATTAATTCCATAGCGCTGTATGTCTTTGGAGTGTGGGAGGAAACCAGAGTACCCGGAGGAAACCCACGCAAACACGGGGAGAACATATGACCTGAGAGGGCCGTGGGGGGATCAACGCTGCACAGGTATCGTGGGACACCGGGGAACACCGGTGGGGTTATAGGGGGTGACCTGGCAGGGCCTGGGGAGGAGTTTTCTGTCACATGTGTCATGGCATTTGGATTTCTGGGAGGGCATCAGGGGGGGCACTTTGGCGACACCGGGGGACCGGAGGGGACCGGGGAGGAGATTTATCATGTTTGTTCATGCCAGATGGGAGATAAATAATTTTTTACCGGCGCTGTCATTTACTGTAACGTGATCATCGGTGTACGGTGTATACCTGTGATCACGTGAGCGGGGACCAGAAAAACCGTCCTGAATCATGATCTCCAGGGTCTCACCTAGCCCTGAAACCCTGGAGATTTTCTGACGCTGGGGGGCGTTATTCACTTATTTCTGCCTGCTGTTTATAAACAGCAGATCAGAATAAGGCTACATTAACACGACCGATCCATTTTTGCGGTCTGCAAAAAACAGTCCGTTTTTTTTCACGGGTGCATCCGTATGGCATCCGTTTCCGTTCCGTAGACGGTCCGTATGTCATCTGTTTGTCATCCGTGTGCCTTCCGTTTTTTTTGTGTACTGCAAAAAAACTGAAGGAAGGAAAATACATAAATTTACCCAGGATCCATAGCTTCATCCTACATGAGGCGGTCACATGTTCACTCCAGTGCCATTTTCTACTGCTTTTCACAGCGTAGAGCGCTCTGGTGATTTTCTTGTGCTTGTGCACTTCATATCAGTCTTTTCTGTCATTATAATGGCAGAAAGACACATAATGTCCCACTCTCCTGCATTTTGTAATTTTGCACCCTTTGGTGCCTTTCATGTGGCACTAAGGGGTGCTTAGCTTTGTATTTAGCCAAAAAAAATGAAAAAAAAAAAATGACGTAGGGTTCCCCCTATTTTTGTAGCCAGCTAGGGTAAAGCAGACGGCTGCAGCCTGCAGACCACAGCTGGCAGCCTCACCTTGGCTGGTAATCCAAAACTGAGGGCACCCCACGCTGTTATTTTAAATTAAATAAATAATTAAAAAAATAAAACACGTAGGGGTCCCCCCAAAATTGGATCACCAGCCAAGGTAAAGCAGACAGCTGGGGTCTGATATTCTCAGACTAGGGAGGTCCATGGTTATTGGACTCTTCCCAGCCTAAAAATAGCAGGCCGCAGCCGCCCCAGAAGTGGCGCATCCATTAGATGTGCCAATACTGATGCTTCGCCCCAGCTCATCCCGTGCCCTGGTGCGGTGGCAAACGGGGTAATATATGGGGTTAATACCAGATGTGTAATGTCACCTGGCATCAAGCCCTGGGGTTTGTGAGGTCAGGCGTCTATCAGATACCCGACATCAGCAACCCAGTCAGTAATAATAAAAAATAGACGACAAACACATTTTTATTTGAAAAAACACTCCCCAATACATTCCCTCTTTAACCAATTTATTAGAAAGAAAAACAAATCCAGGTCTGGTGTAATCCAAGGGGTTGCCATGACGATCCACACTGTCCCAGTCAATGAAGAGCAAGATATTCTCCATTGGCTGGGAGAGCAGTGCAGTGACCTGAGCTAACATCAATGGGTCAGCCCAGGTCACTGCAGGGGATGATAAGTGCTGCTGTCAGCGAGGTACATTACCTGCGCTGATCTCCTGCACTGCTGGCAGCACCTGTCACTGAGTTCAATGACCGCCGCCTTCACAGCCAAGTATCGCGAGCGGCCCGTGACGTCACCGCTAGTCAGTCTCGGATCGGAAGCGAGAGAAGGTGATGTGACAAGCGGCGGCCATGGAGGACAGTGACAGCGCTGAGGTCGGGACTTCATCACCGCAGGTAAGCCGAGCGGGACCATGTGTGCAGAGTGCAGGCGGGTGGAGCCATGTGTGCTGGCGGCGGAGTGCGAAGTGGGTGGCGCTGATGACGTCAGTGTCGTGGACTGCTTGGCTGGGGACAAGTGAGTGTGTGTGTGTGTGTGTGTGTACATGCCGCTTGCAGGAGGGGGCGGAGTGAGCTGAGCAGGGAAGTGTGGGCTTCCTGCACGTAACTAGGATAAACATCGGGTTACTAACCAAAGCGCTTTGCTTGGATACCCGATGTTTATCTTGGTTACCAGCTTCTGGCAGGCTGCCAGCGATGGCTCCTGCACACTGTAGCTGTAAAAAGCCCTGCTTTTTGCTGCTAGAACCGTTCTAGAACTATCGAGCTTTAGCAAAAAGCTCGAGTTCTAGTTCGATCTAGAACAGTCCCCAAAATCACTCGAGCCGCGAACTGGAGAACCTCGAACCGCGCTCAACTCTAATAATAATATATTTTTCTTTTAAGATTTTTTTTTTCTTTCAGAAGATTATACTGTTTTCATTTGTTCAATAAAATTTGATATATACTCTAATGGGTGATGACTTTTATTACACTGACTGTCATTTGTACCAACAACCATTTAAGTCCTCTGTACCGATACCCCATTGGGTATAATCCCATGTGCGCTCTATTCTCCTTCCTATAATAGATATTGGTACCGCTGACAATTTATGCCATCGCTATACCCTGCACAAAGACACTGGGCCCCGGGGCAACCATCCCTACCCACGGAGGGGTTAACATCCAGCTGCCACTACCTCTCCCCCGGGTGCCCCACAACAGCAGCGGTGGTGTCCCACCTCACTACACATCCTGGGTGGCGTCAGGGGTGGGATTCAGCCGGTTCTGTCTGGTTCTGGAAAACCGGTTGTTAAAATAGCAGCCAGTTCCCAGAACCGGCAAGAAACAGCTCTGGCGATCCGGTTCCCTGTATTCACTTGTCTTAGTGTCTCTTTAAGACACGAGCACAAATGAATGCCCGTACCTCCGCGCCGCATTTCCTGGTTCAGTGGAGCCTGTCGGCTCCCTGACACAGCATGCAGCGACGCGATGATGCTAAGAGGTGACGGCAGTGAAAGGAGGGAGCTCCTCCTCCTGCTGTCTGTCAGCGTCAGCGTGCAGAGAGCCGCGGAGGAGGACGGGAGACACAGGAGAGGCCGCCGCTGCAGGTAAGAGCTCAGTCAGCCGAAGATGCAGGGACAGGGGCCGTATAAGAGGGAAGCGCTATATGGGGAGAGGGGCCACATAAGAGGGGAGTGCTATATGGAGAGAGGGGCCACATAAGAGGGGAGTGCTATATGGGGAGAGGGGCCACATAAGAGGGGAGCACTATATGGGGAGAGGGGCCACATAAGAGGGGAGCGCTATATGGGGAGAGGGGCCGCATAAGAGGGGAGCGCTATATGGGGAGAGGGGCCACATAAGAGGGGAGCGCTATATGGGGAGAGGGGCCACATAAGAGGGGAGCTATATGTGGCTATATGGGGAGAGGGGCCACATAAGAGGGGAGCTATATGTGGCTATATGGGGAGAGGAGGCCACATAAGAGGGGAGCTATATGTGGCTATATGGGGAGAGGAGGCCATAAAAGGATAGTATTTGCATAGAGAAAGGGGCCATAATGGGATGGGATCTGCAGGGGGCAAGAGACCACATGGGATGGAATCTGCAGGGAGCAAGAGACCACATTGGATGGGATCTGTTGGGAGAAAGGAGCCACATGGGATGAGATCTGTATGGGGACGGTCGTCCGTTCCAATTGTGGCATGGCTCCTTTAGCAAAAATTTTTAAAAACTGTAGAAAAACCATTTAATACAATATGACTGACAGTGACTGGAACAACTGGTGCTGGACAGGAGAGGGAAGGTATAGGAGGGGAAGGAGATTAACTTTAAATTACTTGTATTTTTTGGTTGAGGAAAGTGCATGAAAATGGGTGTGGCTAACAAAATGGGTGTGGTTACAGAATGGGTGTGGTTTTCAAGTGGGCGGGGTTTACAGAGAACCTGTTGTTAAAAATTTGAATCCCACCCCTGGATGGCGTCATGAACTTAATACGTCCTAGCCCCTACATCTACGCCTCCCTTTTTATTCGGCGTGTCCGCGAAACCCCTGGGTCCGGAGAGGCTCGAGCCACACCCAGAAGGTCCAGATGCAAGCAGCGGCGGCTGCTGGCACAGGGGCGGCACACATGCGTAGTCTGACATGAATGTGCGACAGCAGTAGTTATAACACTGGCAAAACAGCCCCATCATAGAAAAAAAAATGTATAGCTTTCAGAATACAGCAATGCAAATTTTTTTTTTCCTGTTAAATCATTTTTATGTTGTAAAGCAGAACAAAACACCTACACAAGTGTACAACTCCTGCTACAATGGGCTAATAAGGCAAAGCGATTGTGCACTGTGGATGACTACATGAAAATCATATGCAGTGATGACGCGCAAATATGCATTGGTCAAAGTGATGATGCTGGAACCTTTATTTGGTGTCATTACAATGACATTTATAAATATAACAGGCTGAAAAGAACATATACATTTCCACAGTCTTTAATGATATGGGACTGCATATCAACAACACAATCCATAACACAGAAATCCTATAAACATAAATTCATACATTTAAAATACAACATGCACACACCAGCGCTCCAGTCTGACCGGAGACGCTATAGCAAGGGAGCAGTACTTTAAGAACACTGCTGTGGCTCGGTTCAGGCGGGATAGTTAGCATTCAGACCACTAACTTCGCGGACGGGAACATTGCTGTGGCTCGGTTCAGGCGGGATATTTAGCATTCAGACCGCTAACTTCGCGGACGGGAACTCTGCTGTGGCTCGGTTCAGGCGGGATAGTTAGCATTCAGATCGCTAACTTCGCGGACGAGAACTCTGCTGTGGCTCGGTTCAGGCGAGATAGTTAGCATTCAGACCGCTAACTTCGCGGACGGGAATGCTGCTGTGGCTCGGTTCAGGCGGGTTAGGTGACATTCAGATCGCTAACTTTGCGGACGCTCATACGACGTAACGTCATGACATTTCTCCCGCCGTCTTTGAAGTCTGGTGGGCAGCGTTCATGTGATGTTGTGCTCACAGGTGGGAACATGGCGGCCAGGAGATGCTGTTCACCCTGGGGGCATGCTGAGGTCCATTATGTGATTCGCATGATGGACAGAAAAGATTACTTTTGTAATGCACATCATGACCATCCCATGCTGCACAAACAGGCAGTGCTGGAGAGGATCAGCGGAGGCCTAGCTAGAAGATTTGGGGTGGAGTGTTCCACTACCCAGATTCGGAAAAAGCTGGCGGACCTGCGCTACAGGTCCAGTAAGCTCGTCGCCAGCATCTGGGCACAGATCCAGAGGCATTGTGGTGAGTGTTGTTGAGCGGCTCTGGCAAGGTTCTGTTTTGTTAACCCCTGAATGACCCATGGCTTACTGGGTACGTCATGGATCGTGTGTGGTTAATCGCCACCTCCTGCCGTGAGCATGATGTGGCGATCTGTACAGATATAAGCTAATTTCAACAATTGACATGTGTAGTCGCGGGTGGAATTGGGTTCCACCCACGACTATTATTTTATTCTGATGAAACCTGGCAGCAAGAGCTATATGCGCATCGCCATTAGGATAACTTCCCCCGCCCCCATCGGAGGTCACGTCACCCCTTAGATACAAGTAAACAATACATGTTTGGTGTCTCCGAACTCGCACCGACCTGGGGCATCACACCAATACATCGGTTTTACCATATAGTGAACATGGTGAATATAATATCCCAAAAAACTATTGTAGGATCACACTTTTTTTGCAGCTTTTCGACACGAGGTATTTTTTTTTTTACGTTTTCCAGTACACTATATGGTTAAACTTATGGTTTCATTTAAAAGTACAACTACTCCCGCAAAAAACATATGGGAAGATTGACTGAAAAATAGTTATGGCTCTTGAAAAAATGAGAGGGAAAAATATACAGAAAAAAACAAAAAAAAATGGAAACCGTAGAACGCCCGGGTGCTGAACGGGTTAACGAGGACCTATCACCCCTCCACCTATGTATTAGAATCTAAGTGTAGCAATGAATGCAGCATGTCTGCTGCTTTCAGGCAAGGGGTCCCCATGTGTCCCCATGTGTCTGTGTGGCTCTTACCCCAAGAGAAAAGGTTTGGAAAACATACATGAATAAGCCATGGAGGCTTGGAGTTATCCGCTCAATAGAAGATTTCTCCTATGCCTAGGACCACCTCCAGCTGCTCCACCATCTCCAGCTGCTCCACCACCGCCAGCTGCTCCACTATCTCCAGCTGCCCTACCATCTCCAGCTGCAACCCCATCTACACCTTCTAACCCGTTTCCACCTTCTACCCTGTCTCCACCTTCTACCCTGTCTCCAGATGTGGCCTTCTCACCGGTATCACTTGGTGATATTGGTGCAGGCTCCCCTTCCGGTAATTGAAGCACATAATATGGGGTCCCTACAAGTTGTAAAGGATACATGGGGGTTAAAATGATCGAGGGCTGTCGTATAATATTAATTTATGTGTGTTCCCTAGCCAGTGGTGTCACAGGATCAGGGTGGGTCATCAGCTCCTCATCACCATCCGAGGAAGAAGCTGAGGAACCACAAAACCGTAAGTGCTAAACAACAAACACATACCTGTCAGTTAGATGTTTGAACAGAATTAGCCTGGTTAACTTTTACCATTCCCTCCACAGAAATCCCTACATTACAGGACCTGCTGACATCACAGAGGCGGATGGTGGATGCCATGCATCAACATGGGGTGATGCTGCTGGCATCACACGGGCGGATGGTGGATGCCATGCATCAACATGGGGTAATGCTGGAGAAGTTTGTGGCGGCCCAACAGCAGGGTGGCAGCAACAAAATTTATGTAAATGTTTCCTTTTTTGTGTGTGTTGTATTTTATACATATATACATGCATCAACATGGGATGATGCTGGAGAAGTTTGTGGCGGCCCAACAGCAAGTTGGCAGCCACTAAATTTATGTTAATGTTTCCCTTTTTTTGTGATGTATTTTATACATATATATTTCTAGTTTATATTCGCTGTTGTGTAAATTTTTTTCAAACCTTTAAAACAAAAAACAAAAACAAAAAAACCTTCAACAGAAAAAAAAACAAACCCACACACACATTATATCTGTGCATCTGTGGAGTACTGTCCTGATGGCGGCCCTGACCTCCACCCAGCCCATTACCCCGCTAATAACGGTATGCAGAATTCATTAAAGCAGGACACAAGTTTGAAGCAAAAGAACATTTTATTATAATCAAATCAAATAACGTAAACAATAAAATAAACCCTACGACATTATAAATAATAAAACAAAATAAACCAACAAAAAAACTACAAATTTTGATAGTAAGAAGCAGAGTCGCCATATTGATGCCTTGGCGGACTAAAGAATGGTGCAGATTGCGGTACTATGGGATACTGCGGGGGGGGGCAAGCTGGAGGTGTTGCGGAGGCTCCATCCTCATCCTTGGCGTGCTGTGTGCTTGTTCCCACGAATATTGGAGACTTGGATCCTGATAGAAGACAGCAGACGGGTCGGTCAGTTTCCCCGCTGCCGCCTTATTCAGCACCTCCAGCATGACCCTTTCCGCATGCACCCTTTGGTTTTCATCCAGCTTACGGAGTCTTTCAACCGTAAGCTGGGCAAATCCACAAATGGCAGGTTTCTTCTGCTGATCCATTATCTGTTTGGCCAAAGCCAAGAGATCTGGTGAAGACGAGGTGGTGGACTTCCTTTTTCTGTATGAGGAGAACCGCCGATGTAAAGGTTCTTCAGCAGTCTCCTCAGAAGTCCCGGCGATGTCGTCGTCTCTGACACATGTTGGTGTTGACACAGCTTCACAACGATCCTGTGGGAACAGGAAAATAATGTTAAAGCAAAACCCAGATATCATGAGCAGCAGTCACATGGATACACATGCCCTAGAAACTAATGTGAGGGGCGGACTAGTACTACAGAATATGAAATGTCATTAAACGGTATGAAAATTGAGTGGGGTGAAACTAGTAAAGGAGTATACTTATCTTCACTGGAAGGGATACATTTTGAAATCTGTAACAGTAATCAGAGAAAACCGTAGTAACTATTTTCAATTTAATAATGTCATGTACATACAAAGTTTCAAAAAGGTACTTACAGTCATGGCCAAAAGTTTTGAGAATGACACCAAAATTATATTTTCACATGATCTGTTGCCCTCTGGTTTTTAATTGTGTTTGTCTGATGTTTACATCACATACAGAAATATAATTGCAATCATATTATGAGTACCAAAAGGTTATATTGACAGTTAGAATGAGTTAATGCAGCAAGTCAATATTTGCAGTGTTGACCCTTCTTCTTCAGGACCTCTGCAATTCTCCCTGGCATGCTCTCAATCAACTTCTGGACCAAATCCTGACTGATAGCTGTCCATTCTTGCATAAGCAATGCTTGCATTTTGCCAGAATTTGTTGGTTTTTGTTTGTCCACCCGTCTCTTGATGATTGCCCACAAGTTATCAATGGGATTAAGATCTGGGGAGTTTCCAGGCCATGGATCCAAAATCTCTATGTTTTGTTCCATGAGCCATTTAGTGATCACCTTTGCTTTATGGCAAGGTGCTCCATCATGCTGGAAAAGGCATTGTTGGGCGCCAAACTGCTCTTGGACAGTTGGGAGAAGTTGCTCTTGGAGGACATTCTGGTACCATTCTTTATTCATGGCTGTGTATTTAGGCACGACTGTGAGTGAGCCGATTCCCTTGGCTGAGAAGCAACCCCACACATGAATTGTTTCAGAATGCTTAACAGTTGGCATGAGACAAGACTGGTGGTAGCGCTCACCTCTTCTTCTCCTAATAAGCTGTTTTCCAGATGTTCCAAACAATCAAAAAAGGGGATTCATCTGAGAAAATGATTTTACCCCAGTCCTCAGCAGTCCACTCCCTGTACCTTTTGCAGAATATCAGTCAGTCCCTGATGTTTTTTTCCTGGAGAGAAGTGGCTTCTTTGCTGCCCTCCTTGAAACCAGGCCTTGCTCAAGCTGTCTCCGCCTCACAGTGCATGCAGAAGCACTCACACCAGCCTGCTGCCATTGCTGAGCTAGCTCGGCACTGCTGGTAGTCCGATCCCGCAGCTGAAACAGTTTTAAGATACGGTCCTGGCGTTTGCTAGTCCTTCTTGGGCACCCTGGAGCCTTTTTGGCAACAATGGAAGAACTCTCCTTGAAGTTCTTGATGATGCGATAGATTGTTGACTGAGGTGCAATCTTTGTAGCTGCGATACTCTTCCCTGTTAGGCCATTTTTGTGCAGAGCAATGATGGCTGCACGTGTTTCTTTAGAGATAACCATGATTAACTGAAGAGAAACAATAATACCAAGCACCAGCCTCCTTTTAAAGTGTCCAGTGGTGTCATTCTTACTTAATCATGACTGACTGATCGCCAGCCCTGTCCTCATCAACACCCACACCTGTGTTAATGGAACAATCACTAAAACAGTGTTAGCTGCTCCTTTTAAGGCAGGAATGCAATGATGTTGAAATGTGTTTTGGGGGTTAAAGTTCATTTTCTTAGCCAATATTGACTTTGCAAGTAATTGTTGTTAAGCTGATCACTCTTTATGACATTCTGGAGTATATGCAAATTGCCATTAGAAAAACTTAAGCAGTAGACTTTGTAAAAATTAATATTTGTAGCATTCTCAAAACTTTTGGCCATGACTGTAGGTGTAAACACCATGCCTCTATCAAGGTCTGAGTCATTGCTGTGTGACAAGTCCCAACGACCACCGAGGTCGTTATATGGATCGTTGCTCCGTCGTTGCTTAAAACTACATGTTTGACAGCTCACTAGCGATCATGTAACGACTTAGCAAGAATCCTGATAAGGTAAGATCGTTGTCGTGATCGTTGGAACGTCGCTATGTGTGACGGGACTTTTAGTCACAGAAGAATGATATTACCTCTATGAGTGACATTGTCAGTGATTTGCTCAAAACAGTCTGCCTAGTCACAAATGCCTAAAAGGGATCATTTTTGGACCGTTTTTTTGTTTAAAATGAAAAGTCTGTCAGTGCACTGTGTTAATAAATAGACTGTTGGTTATTACTGGGTTACCATCTATTTCTATAGTGAGATGAATTTGACGTTACTTAGAGCTGGGTTGGGGTTGAATATTCTGGAAGACCTGTGCAGAACACAAACACAAACTGATAGTCTCAACATATTCAATATAACTGAACGTAACCTTTTAGGAATACAACCTAAACCCTCCCAGCACCCAAAGTGTAATCCCATCAAATACTGGTTTACCTGTGTCTTGTGTTACATTGTGGTCAATGTACTTAATCTCCATGGAAACTCTCCTCAGCATCGCGTTGCCATTCACTTAGCCTTCAACCTTCCTATTGTCAAGTTGAGTAAATTGGTAGTAAGTGGCCACATGCATTTCTGCTACAAATGAGATACAGGAAACTAATCTAAGAAAACATTGTATATATACATGATGATATCTATACTGATCCTGAGACATCTAAACAATGCTTAAAGATAGACAATTACATGAGTAAATGCATTGGTTATACAGAGAGCAGTATACAGCAAAAGATAATACACACAGCTCTTTTGTGCGGTAATTGCATGCAGACCATCTTTTATAAACTCGGATGCTTATTATCCAGAGTTCTGCCTTCAGTTTCTGCAGCAAACAACAGCTACCTGATGTTACCATTGTCTGCTCTCATAATAGCTCTCACAGCAGCTGTATCTGTTACCCAAAGGGTCCTTCTTTTTCTCAGGTCTCTCAGATATTTAATAGCAGTGAAGCAATCCTGACCCTCCTATTGCTGTCACTGGTCTGACTAAGGGCCTGTTTACACTGCATGGTCCCAGACGATCAGCCATATACAAGCCGATAAGAACTCTTTAGACAAGACAAACTGCAATTCTATAATTGTTAATATTATTGTTCTGTGGGCATAGAATATGTTCATAGTATCATAGTTTTTAAGGTTGAAGGGAGACTCTAAGTCCATCTAGTTCAACCTGTAGCCTAACATGTTGATCCAGAGGAAAGCAAAAAAACCCCAATGTGGCGAACAAGTTCCAGTGGGGAAAAAATTTCCTTCCTGACTCCACATCCGGCAATCAGACTAGTTCCCTGGATCAATACCCTGTCATAAAATCTAATATACATAACTGGTAATATTAAATTTTTCAAGAAAGGCATCCAGGCTCTGCTTAAATGTTAGTAGTGAATCACTCATTACAACATCATGCGGCAGAGAGTTCCAGTCTCACTGCTCGTACAGTAAAGAATCCTCGTCTGTGATTATGATTAAACCTTCTTTCCTCAAGACGTAGCGGATGCCCCCGTGTTCCAGTCGCAGACCTAGGTGTAAAAATATCTTTGGAAAGGTCTCTGTACTGTCCCCTCATATATTTATACATTGTGATTAGATCCCCCCTAAGCCTTCGTTTTTCCAAACTAAATAACCCCAAGTTTAATAACCTGTCTTGGTATTGCAGCCCACCCATTCCTCTAATATTCTTGGTCGCTCTTCTCTGCACCCTCTCCAGTTCAGCTATGTCCTTCTTATATATCGGTGACCAGAATTGTACACCGTATTCTAAGTGCGGTCGCACTAGTGACTTGTACAGAGGTAGAACTATATTTTTTTCATGAACACTTATACCTCTTTTAATACATCCCATTATTTTATTAGCCCTGGCAGCAGTTGCCTGACACTGTCCACTAAAGTGAAGTTTACCATCCACCCATACACCCAAGTCTTTTTCTGTGTCTGTTTTACCCAGTGTTCTACAATTAAGTACATAATCATAAATGTTATTTCCTCTACCCAAGTGCATGACCTTACATTTATCTACATTAATCTTCAATTGCCACTTCTCAGCCCAATCCTCCAATTTACATAAATCTCCCTGTAATATAAAATTATCCTCCTCTGTATTGATTACCCTGCATAGTTTAGTATCATCTGCAAATATTGAAATTCTACTCCGCATGCCCCCAACAAGGTCATTTATAAATATGTTGAAAAGAAGCGGGCCCAATACTGACCCCTGTGGTACCCCACTATGAACTGAGACCCAGTCCGAGTACGTACCATTAATAACCACCCTTTGTTTCCTATCACTGAGCCAGTTTTTAACCCAGTTACACATATTTTCCCCTATCCCCATTATTCTCATTTTATGTACCAACCTTTTGTGTGGCACCGTATCAAAAGCTTTTGAAAAGTCCATATACACAACATCCACTGCATTTCCCTGGTCCAGGCTTGAACTTACCTCATCATAGAAGCTGATCAAATTAGTTTGACAGGATCGATCCCTCATAAACCCATGTTGATACTCTGTCATAAGGTTATTTTTCTTGAGATACTCCAGTATAGCATCTCTCAAGAAACCCTCAAGGATTTTACCAACCGTAGAGGTTAAACTTACCGGCCTATAATTTCCCGGCTCAGTTTTTGTCCCCTTTTTGAATATTGGCACCACATTTGCTATGCGCCAGTCCTGCGGTACCGACCCTGTTATTAAGGAATCTGAGAAGATTAAAAATAATGGTCTATCTATCACAGAACTCAATTCCTGTAGTACTCTGGGGTGTATGCCATCCGGGCCCGGAGATTTGTCAACCTTAGTGATTTCGAGGCGGCGGCGTACTTCCTGCTGGGTTAAGCAGGTAATATTCAAGGGTGAATTTATGGTATCACTGGTCATGTCATCTGCCATGGCATTTTCTTGTATAAAAACCGTAGAAAAAAGTCATTCAGCAGGTTGGCTTTACCCTCATCCCCTTCCACCATTTCACCAAGACTATTTTTAAGAGGGCCAACACTATCGCTTTTCAGTTTTTTACTGTTTATGTAGTTAAAGAATATTTTAGGATTATTTTTACTTTCTCTCGCAATGAGTCTCTCTGTCTCAAACTTAGCTAACTTAATTTGCTTTTTACATATTTTATTTAATTTTCTATAATTATATAATGCCTCATCACTACCTACCCTCTTTAATTCTTTTAAGGCTTTCTGTTTTTCTTTTATTGCTTCCCTTACAGCTCTATTTAGCCATAGGGGTTTCCTCCTATTTCTAGCATGTTTGTTCCCATAGGGTATATTTTCTGCACAAGCCCTATTCAGGATGCTCATAAAAGTCTCCCATTTGCTTTGTGTACTTTTATTACTTAGTACATCATCCCAGTTTATTGCACTAAGATCATCTCTCAACCGTTTAAAATTTGCTTTCCTGAAGTTTAGTGTCCTTGTAGCCCCTCTACTAGACATCTTACTAAAGAATACATGAAAACTTATTATTTTGTGATCACTATTCCCCAAGTAACCCCCAACTTGTATATTTGATATGCGGTCTGGCTATTGGTTAGTACAAGGTCTAGTAGTGCTCCCCCTCTTGTGGGGTCCTGTACCATTTGTGAAAGGTAATTATCTTTCATTGTTATCAAAAATCTATTTCCTTTGCTGGAACTACAAGTTTCTGTTCCCCAATTTATATCAGGATAGTTAAAGTCCCCCATAATAATTACCTCTCCGAGACTCGCTGCTTTATCAATTTGCTTTATGAGGAGATTCTCTACCTCTTCCATAATATTCGGCGTCTTATAACACACCCCTATCAGTATTTTATTATTCATTCTCCCCCCCCTTATCTCCACCCATAGGGACTCTACATTCTCAGTACCCTCACATATGTTGTCACGCAGGATGGGTTTTAAGGATGATTTTACATATAGACACACACCTCCCCCTCGCTTATTTATATGGTCATTCCTGAATAGGCTATAACCCTGTAAATTAACAGCCCAGTCATAGCTCTCATCCAGCCATGTCTCTGATATCCCCACTATATCATAATTTTCTTCCAACAATATTAATTCTAATTCCTCCACCTTATTTGTGAGGCTTCGGGCATTAGTGTACATGCACGTTACGTATGACTCTGTACCTGTATTCCTGCTTACTGTATTAACTGTCCTAACCCTTCCCCCCGTACACCCCCAATTTCATTACTTGTGCCCTGGTCACTATCTGCACTACATTCCCCTTCTATAAAGTGAATACCCTCGCCCCCCATTCCTAGTTTAAACACTCCTCCAACCTTTTAGCCATTTTCTGCCCCAGCAGAGCTGCACCCTCCCCATTAAGATGCAGCCCATCCCTAGCATAGAATCTGTAGCCAACTGAAAAGTCGGCCCAATTCTCCAGGAACCCAAAACCCTCTTTCCTACACCAATTCCTGAGCCACCTGTTAACCTCCCTGATCTCCCTTTGCCTCTCTGGTGTGGCTCGTGGCACAGGTAGTATTTCCGAAAATACCACCTTTGAGGTCCATGCTTTAAGCTTACAACCTAATTCCCTGAAATCATCTTTAAGGACCTTCCACCTACCTCTAACTTTGTCATTTGTGCCAATGTGTACAATGACCGCTGGGTCCTCCCCAGCCCCTCCCAGTAATCTGTCAACCCGATCAGCGATGTGCCGAACTCGAGCGCCAGGAAGACAACACACTGTTCGGCGATCCCTGTCTTTGTGACAGATTGCCCTATCTGTCCCCCTAATAATTGAGTTCCCCACTACCAGTACCTGTCTTGCCTGCCCTGCACTCCTATTCCCCCCCTTACTGGAGCAGACACTCCTCTGGCGTTCAGAGGTCATGCCTTGCTGCAGCAATGCTACCCCTGTAATGACATCCCCCTCATCTGCCAAGTTTGCAAACCTATTGGGGTGTGTCAGTTCAGGACTAGCCTTCCTAGCACTTTTCCCTTTACCCCCCCTTCTAACTGTCACCCAGCTACCTACCTCACCGTCCTGCCGCTCCCTACTACGATCCTCCCCCACATCTGACCCAGCAAGCTGCTGCTCAGTGAGCAGCAAACTCCTTTCCATATTGCTAATGCATCTCAGAGTTGCCAGCTGCTCATTTAGATCCAGTATCTGGGCTTCCAAATGTGCAACTTGCGCACATCTCGAACAACAGTATGCACCCTCGAACGGCTTTTCAAGGACTGCATACATGAGACAAGATGTACACTGGATCGCATTAGCAATAGTGGAGCACATTTTCTAATGGTGATAGCAGTAAACAAATGTTAAGTAATTAAACAACTAAAGGCCCCGTCACACTAAGCAACATCGCTAGCAACATCGCTGCTAACGAACAACTTTTGTGACGTTGCTAGCGATGTTGCTGTGTGTGACATCCAGCAACAACCTGGCCCCTGCTGTGAGGTCGTTGGTTGTTGCTGAATGTCCTGGGCCATTTTTTAGTTGTTGCTGTCCTGCTGTGAAGCACAGATCGCTGTGTGTGACAGCGAGACAGCAACAACTAAATGTGCAGGCAGCAGGAGCCGGCTTCTGCGGAGGCTGGTAACCACAGTAAACATCGGGTAACCAAGAAGCCCTGTCCTTGGTTACCCGATATTTACCTTTGTTACCAGCCTCCTCCGCTCTCACTGCCTGTGCTGCCGGCTCCTGCTCTGTGCACATGTAGCTGCAGCACACATTGGGTTAATTAACCCGATGTGTGCTGTAACTAGGAGAGCAAGGAGCCAGCGCTAAGCATTGTGCGCTGCTCCCTGCTATGTGCACATTTAGCTGCAGCACACATCGGGTTAATTAACCCGATGTGTGCTGTAACTAGGAGAGCAAGGAGCCAGCGCTCAGTGTGCGCTGCTCCCTGCTCTCTGCACGTGTAGCTGCGTGCACTGGTAACCAAGGTAAATATCGGGTTGGTTACCCGATATTTACCTTAGTTACCAAGCGCAGCATCTTCCACGCGGCGCTGGGGGCTGGTCACTGGTTGCTGGTGAGCTCACCAGCAACTTGTGTAGCGACGCTCCAGCGATCCCTGCCAGGTCAGGTTGCTGGTGGGATCGCTGGAGCGTCGCAGTGTGACATCTCACCAGCAACCTCCTAGCAACTTACCAGCGATCCCTATCGTTGTTGGGATCGCTGGTAAGTTGCTTAGTGTGACTGGACCTTAAATACAAACAATTCTACTCACACTTACTTTTGCTCACACTTTGCTCACTCACGCTCACAATGAAGAAGATAGGCTAAAATTTGCGCGCCGCTAGGCGCGCGGTTTTCAGAAGTCTTCCTTCCGGCTGTAACGGCCAAAACCCGGTTCTCCTTGAGCTCGCGGTGACTCTTCACTTATCCCAGAAGGCACTGGGAATATGCAAATTATCCTCGCAAGACTCCTTCCCTGGCTTTCAGAAGTCTTCCTTCCGGCTGTAACGGCCAAAACCCGGTTCTCCTTGAGCTCGCGGTGACTCTTCACTTATCCCAGAAGGCACTGGGAATATGCAAATTATCCTCGCAAGACTCCTTCCCTGGCTTTCAGAAGTCTTCCTTCCGGCTGTAACGGCCAAAACCCGGTTCTCCTTGAGCTCGCGGTGACTCTTCACTTATCCCAGAAGGCACTGGGAATATGCAAATTATCCTCGCAAGACTCCTTCCCTGGCTTTCAGAAGTCTTCCTTCCGGCTGTAACGGCCAAAACCCGGTTCTCCTTGAGCTCGCGGTGACTCTTTACTTATCCCAGAAGGCACTGGGAATATGCAAATTATCCTCGCAAGACTCCTTCCCTGGCTTTCAGAAGTCTTCTTCCGGCTGTAACAGCCAAAACCCGGTTCTCCTTGAGCTCGCGGTGACTCTTCACTTATCCCAGAAGGCACTGGGAATATGCAAATTATCCTCGCAAGACTCCTTCCCTGGCTTTCAGAAGTCTTCCTTCCGGCTGTAACAGCCAAAACCCGGTTCTCCTTGAGCTCGCGGTGACTCTTCACTTATCCCAGAAGGCACTGGGAATATGCAAATTATCCTCGCAAGACTCCTTCCCTGGCTTTCAGAAGTCTTCCTTCCGGCTGTAACGGCCAAAACCCGGTTCTCCTTGAGCTCGCGGTGACTCTTCACTTATCCCAGAAGGCACTGGGAATATGCAAATTATCCTCGCAAGACTCCTTCCCTGGCTTTCAGAAGTCTTCCTTCCGGCTGTAACGGCCAAAACCCGGTTCTCCTTGAGCTCGCGGTGACTCTTCACTTATCCCAGAAGGCACTGGGAATATGCAAATTATCCTCGCAAGACTCCTTCCCTGGCTTCTGGCAATGTTATTGCCAGAAAATCTCCAGTTTCTACAGAATAATGTGCTGCCGATAATGATGATAAGGCTGCTTAAAAATGCTGACAGCCAACAAGAGTGTTGTGCTCATTTATCAGATCTTTGTCAGCCTGCTTGAAATTGGGAATGAGAATTTCTACAGATGCTTGTTTCTTGATAATTATGCCATCTATAAGGGCCCAATTGCTTGATGTAGCTATACTTGTAGAGGGAAAAATTTAAACTTGTATCAGTAATCAAATGTTTAATAGTCCATTGGGGCTACAACAATCAATTTACAACTTACTTTATTACGTTGCCCGAGATAGTAATTAGGTGTCTTTCTGTCTCTCTCCCACTCTCCCTCTCTCCCACCCTCCCTCTCCTCTCTCACTCTTTCTCTCTGTCTACCTATCTTTGTCTGCCTGTCTCTTTCTGTCTATGTCTCTCTACCTCTGTCTCTCTGTCTTTCTATATGTGTCTCTCTGGCTGTCTCTGTCTGTCTCTATCTCTGTCTGTTTCTATCTTTGTCTGTCTATCTCTCTCAGTCTGTGTCTGTCTGTCTCTCTCTGTCTCTGTCTCGCTGTCTGTCTGTCTCTCTTTCTCCACCGAAATCATATTACCTCACACATAAGTTTCTTATACTAAGAATGTTCTTCATTGCCTATAACAACCATTCAGATCCTATTAATGACCTGTAGCTCCCAGCTCCATTGACTTTAATGTAAGCAGGTTTTTTGGCGAATAACTGTAAAGCACAGGATTAAATGCTCCCCTCAAAACATAGTCTATGACGTTCGCTGAGTCAAATGAGGTGACTGTGCAAAATTTCGTGATTGTAAATGTGATGGTGCGGATTCCTTTAGCGGACATACATACACACACACACACTCAGCTTTATATGTTAGACTAGCTGTAGTACCCGGGCGTTGCCCGGGATAGTAACTGTCTCTCTGTCTCTCTCCCAGTCTATGTCTGTGTGTCGCTGTCTGTCTGTGTCTCTGTCTTTCTTTGTCTGTCTGTGTCTATGTCTCTGTCTTTCTGTTTCTATCTCTCTGTCTGTATTTGTATCATTCTGTCTCCATCTCTGTGTCTATCTGTCTCTATCTCTGTGTCTGTCTCTATGTCTGTGTCTGTCTCTCTCTTTCCCCGTCTGTCTCTTTCCAGGTCTGTTGTCTCTTTCCAAGTCTATCTCTTTCCCCATCTATCTCTTTCCCCATCTGTCTCTTTCCCCATCTGTCTCTTTCCCTGTCTGTCTCTTTCCAGGTCTGTCTATTTCCAGGTCTGTCTCTTTGCCCGTCTGTCTCTTTCCCCTCTGTCACTGTCTGTCCCTCTCTCTGTTTGTGTCTCTCTCTCTATCCGTCTCCCCACCGACATCATATTACCTCACATATAAGCTTCTTATACCAACAGTTTATTTTGTTCCTATAGCAACCACTGACAGTTGCTATTAATAGCCTGTAGCTGCCACCTCCATTCAGTTTAATGGAGGCAGGATTTTGGAGAGTAACTGTTAAGTGCGGGGTTAAATTTTCCCGTCAAAACATAGTCTATGACGTTCCCTGGGTCACATGGGGCATCTGTGCAAAATTTCTTGATTGTAAATGCGACGGTGCGGATTCCTATAGCGGACATACACACACACACACACACACACACACACGTACACCCAGCTTTATATATTAGATTAACTGAATAAAATACATTTACCTTTCTCATCATATTCTGCTTTAATTTGCCCATCTTTTGGATGCAGCTAACAAGTACTGCTAAGGCCAGGTTCTGGACAGAATCACTCTCCTACCCCTCTCTCCAGCTCCCAACTGATAATACAGTAGTACTTTTTTAAGCTCACCATACACTGCAGAGAACTGTCAGCTGATCATTAGGTTGATAGTTTTCTTCCCTGACCTCCCATAGACAAGATAGCTCTCTCTGCCAAACACTTCTGTGTTCTCTATAAGAGAGCCAGTGCCAAACACCTCTAAAGTGGCTAATCTCTTATAGAATAAAGATTGGCAGTCTGAATTCGGATATGCTGGATCGTTCTGTCCCTTGACATCATCACTCAGGAGACAGTCTAAAGCCCGCTTTAAACGCTGCAATATATCTTACAATGTGTTGGCGGGGTCACGTCGTAAGTGACGCACATCCGGCATTGTAAGTTACATTGCAGTGTGTGACAGGTACGTGCGATTGCGATTGAGCGTTAAAACGTTCATCGCATGCACATCGTTCATTTCTCTAGAATTGAACGTCAGATTGTTCAACATTCCAGGGGTAGCGCACATCGCAGTGTGTGACGATGAACAGATCTTACCTGCGTCCTGCGGCTCCCGGCCCACAATGCGGAAGGAAGAAGGTGGGCGGGATGTTTACGTCATGCTCAGCTCCGCCCCTCCGCTTCTATTGGCCGGCTGCCGCGTGACGTCGATGTGACGCCGAACGTCCCTCCCACTCCAGGAAGTGGACGTTTACCGCCCACATCGAGGTCGTATGGAAGGTAAGTACGTGTGACGGGGGTTAATAGTTTGTGCGGCACGTTCAGCAAATTGAACGTGCTGCACATACGATGGGGCGTTATCGTATGCAAAATTGCAACGTGTAAAGCAGGCTTAATACACATTAGACTCTTGGTCGAATCATTTCTATTGGCTGCTATGAATAAAGCACCACTATGCAAAGCAGTGGTGGACACCCTGAGCAAGAACAGTATAAAGGCCCTTAGCAGTACAATGACATCATCATGCATAATTCCACCTGCTTTGAGGGTAGAACTGGGCCTCCTCACCCTTTGAGCCTAGGGTGTCTGCACAGGTTCCACCTATGATATGTCCGCCCCTAATGAATGTGGCTTTGGAAAGAGTGACAGCATTTGTGTCCACCAGCTCATTAGGTGGATGTGCATATCGCTTTACACTTTGAACACTTGATGGCACAATACATGAGTATTCTAAAGGAATGCTCACACAATGATTTTTTCATTTACACTATAACTGTATTGACTGTGTAACTAAGCAAATGTAATTCCGCAACCCCATACATGTGAATAATGTTTTTGCAACTCTATTCTTTTGCATGGGAAATTTTCAACAAACAATATTAATAATGCCCCCATAGGAAAAAATGACACCAAAGGAAAAAATAGCCTGCAACTTAATTTCATTCAAATTCCACAGTCAAAACATGATTAGCACCACCAAATGAAAATATACTAATATAGATATACTACTAAATCTTAACTAAGATATGGTATTTGTCCATTTAGATATGCAACATATTAATTTAATAACTCACCTTCATTTTATATTTGTTTTATGCTCTATATTTGCTTTAACTCAGTCTTCTCAATCTTCTAATTTGTATTGTTGGTACAACAGTCTACTATATATATATTAAGCAAAGGAAGAAAAAAGGAACGGCACTCACCGGTAGTTGCTGTGAAGTGTTCAGATTTATTTCATGGTCAGAGGATACATGCTTCAGCGTTACAGGGAGGGAATGAGGATGGTTAGCACAAAAAGACTACGGCCGTTTCGCCCCTGTAGGTGGGGCTTCAACGGGTCTTACCTACAGGGGCGAAACGGCCGTAGTCTTTTTGTGCTAACCATCCTCATTCCCTCCCTGTAACGCCGAAGCATGTATCCTCTGACCATGAAATAAATCTGAACACTTCACCTTTGCTTAATGTTCTATGCTCTGATGCTTTTGGAACAAGCACCCCGCAGCTGTATTCAGTATAGTCCGACCTGGAAGTCTCCTCTGGTCGCAGCAGAGATCAATAGCACCGTGTGTGCTTTCCACAACTAGCTGCTGATTGTTTGATGTAGACAGTCCTCAGTGAAAGTAGTGCCCCGCAAATCCTTCTTGCTACTACTACTATATATATATAATAGTGGAGACGTTTATCTAGTACTTATTTTGTAGCCTTACAAATGGTATTGTTTACGTATTATTGGCATGCCTCAAGATTTGAACTTGCAATTTTCTGTGCTGTGATCTGTTTCCCTCTCCACTGAGGCATAGTCAGGTTCAGTCTCTGTCCAAGTTCTGATCTTCTTTTGTTTTGTGTTCAGTCCTTTTCTGCCAGCAGGTGTTTCCCATGCTGTACTTCAGCCTGCCCTATACCTGGCGGGTGTAATTATTTAATGGTTCACCTGGCATCTCTGGTGATATTTTGATGTGGATCCTGCTTTGAGCTACAGCTTTTCGGCCTAGTGTTACTCCCTGACAGATTATCTAATTTGGTTTTACTTATTTTTTACACTGCAGTTCCCCCGGATTCTTTAGGAGGTAGGTGATACCCTCGATGGCCGATTAGGAATCTAAAGTCCGAGCGATCATCTTAGTCACCCAGTTAGGGTTGTTTCAGTCTGCACAGGGGTCTTTTGAGAATGCGAAACTGGGACCTCTAGTCTGTGCAAGAGCTGGGCAGGTCAGTTGTACTTGTTTTGAGTGAGACCTTATTTTATTTTTTTATGTGTGCAATATCGTGCACGTTATCATCCTGTCTTGAAAATGAACCTTTCACAATATTTTTTATTTTAAACTGTACATATCAGTAAAAAAGCCAGAGGTGGTAATTAAACGTTTTGCTTTGTTTTCCACAGCATTATTGAGACATGGTGCTTTTGAAGTTACATGTACAGCCATGGCCAAAAGTTTTGAGAATGACACCAAAATTATATTTTCACATGATCTGTTGCCCTCTGGTTTTTAATTGTGTTTGTCTGATGTTTACATCACATACAGAAATATAATTGCAATCATATTATGAGTACCAAAAGGTTATATTGACAGTTAGAATGAGTTAATGCAGCAAGTCAATATTTGCAGTGTTGACCCTTCTTCTTCAGGACCTCTGCAATTCTCCCTGGCATGCTCTCAATCAACTTCTGGACCAAATCCTGACTGATAGCTGTCCATTCTTGCATAAGCAATGCTTGCATTTTGCCAGAATTTGTTGGTTTTTGTTTGTCCACCCGTGTCTTGATGATTGCCCACAAGTTCTCAATGGGATTAAGATCTGGGGAGTTTCCAGGCCATGGACCCAAAATCTCTATGTTTTGTTCCATGAGCCATTTAGTGATCACCTTTGCTTTATGGCAAGGTGCTCCATCATGCTGGAAAAGGCATTGTTGGGCGCCAAACTGCTCTTGGACAGTTGGGAGAAGTTGCTCTTGGAGGACATTCTGGTACCATTCTTTATTCATGGCTGTGTTTTTAGGCAAGACTGTGAGTGAGCCGATTCCCTTGGCTGAGAAGCAACCCCACACATGAATCGTTTCAGGATGCTTAATAGTTGGCATGAGACAAGACTGGTAGTAGCGCTCACCTCTTCTTCTCCTAATAAGCTGTTTTCCAGATGTCCCAAACAATCGAAAAGGGGATTCATCTGAGAAAATGACTTTACCCCAGTCCTCAGCAGTCCACTCCCTGTACCTTTTGCAAAATATCAGTCGGTCCCTGATGTTTTATCTGGAGAGAAGTGGCTTCTTTGCTGCCCTCCTTGAAACCAGGCCTTGCTCAAGCAGTCTCCGCCTCACAGCGCGTGCAGAAGCACTCACACCAGCCTGCTGCCATTGCTGGTAGTCCGATCCCGCAGCTAAAACAGTTTTAAGATACGGTCCTGGCGTTTGCTGGTCCTTCTTGGGTGCCCTGGAGCCTTTTTGGCAACAATGGAAGCTCTCTCCTTGATGTTCTTGATGATGTGATAGATTGTTGACTGAGGTGCAACCTTTGTAGCTGCGATACTCTTCCCTGTTAGGCCATTTTTGTGCAGAGCAATGATGGCTGCACGTGTTTCTTTAGAGATAACCATGGTTAACTGAAGAGAAACAATGATACCAAGCACCAGCCTCCTTTTAAAGTGTCCAGTGGTGTCATTCTTACTTAATCATGACTGATTGATCGCCAGCCCTGTCCTCATCAACACCCACACCTGTGTTAATGGAACAATCACTAACACAATGTTAGCTGCTCCTTTTAAGGCAGGAATGCAATGATGTTGAAATGTGTTTTGGGGGTTAAAGTTCATTTTCTTAGCCAATATTGACTTTGCAAGTAATTGATGTTAAGCTGATCACTCTTTATGACATTCTGGAGTATATGCAAATTGCCATTAGAAAAACTTAAGCAGTAGACTTTGTAAAAATTAATATTTGTAGCATTCTCAAAACTTTTGGCCATGACTGTAAATTTCCCTTTCAACTACAGTGGCGATAACAGCAATTCTTCTTATGGGGTGTTTAGTTGTTCCCCTTTATGAAGTTTTCCATTTATTAGATGGCAGAATTATATAGGAGGGGGGCAACAATCGCCCGCAGTGAAGGTCAGAACGGGTTTTGTGCATGGCCTGATGGGACTTTTCTCATTTTATCATGCTGGCAGCTCCTCCCTCCAATCACTTAATGTTAATATACCGTAGCTCCGGAAAGAGAGCAGAACTGCACTGTAACGTCATTATAGGGCTGGGAGAGGAGGAGAGTTATAGGCTGTGAACATCCTGCAAGTAGCTTTGTCACCAGCGTTCTGGAACTACTACAGGTATTCCTGTAGTATCACTTAGTAATGTGCATATAAACTTCCAAAGCTCTTATCTTCGCAATGCTGTGGAAAAAAAAAATTAAATCAGCCCATCTGCACATTTTTACTGATGCATACACTTTAAAATATAAAAATATCAAGAAAGGTTTTCTCTAAATTTAAACTACTGCATTAGTAATTCTTGATGCTAGCAAACAGGCAATGAAAATGTTACACATATTGTTTCTTGTGGTGTGTAGCAGAGGAGGAACACACATCTTGTAGTTCGGCAGCTCCTTTTGCTGCTTACAAGTCGAAACTAGTGAGAACAAACCAGAAAGATCAAAGATAGTATTTGCCTTTCAAGACAGTGAATCCACATGGTAACATCCTCTTTCAGCCCTTTTGTTTGTATGTTGTAGCTCTGTAAAGAAAATCACATGAAATAGCTCTCATCTTTCTTGTGTGCTAAAGTATGGCTGTCATTTTATCTGTTAGGAAACAGTGGTTATGCTTTTATATGTTCAAAAATGATGATCTGGCTTTTAGAAATAGGTTCTATATATTTAATAGTGTTACTTGTAAGGTACCGATGTATTACACAGTGGTACACAGAGAACGTCATTATGCAAACGGTTCACAATATAATTTCTCTATCTCAGACACATACACCAGGTCCAGTTTGAGAGAATTAACCAATTCGTTTTTTGGCGTATTAAGCTGGCCAATGCATTAAGGATTTCAGATCGTCATTTTCTGAAAGAATTGTCATTCGTGATTTACCTGTAAAGGTTGTTGTCTTGGATAACAAGGCCATAGGTTAAAACACTATTCTGGACAAAATGATAATTGTCCTGGTCTGGGCATCTATTGACTTTATGCACGTCTGTCATTTGGCATGAATAACTTTTCAACTTCTGCAAGGACGTGACAAAGATTAAAAACAGCCAACATGGCAGGTCAACTTTTCAACAGGTCGACGTCTGTCGCAGTCAACTGTGACACAAAAAGGTTCAGGTCGTTGGCAAAAATTGTATAAATCGTGTGCAAAACACTAGCATATGTCCACTCTCATGATGTATTTTTCAGGTGGGTGCACCTAACCAAGTTTTTCCTTAGAAAAGATGTCTCAGAAAATGCTGTAGCTTTTTCCTAAAACATCTTTTTTGGTCATTTCCTTTGCTCTGTTTCAATTTTTCAACTGCCATCATTTCTCCAGCGTTTTTTGGGTCTCTTTTTTACTTTCATTTTCGGTACATTTTTTAAAAAATTCCAGTAAACAATGAAGAAACCTTTATCATTTTTTAAAACAAAAACACTTGCAAAGCATTAAAAAAAATGCCTGGGTATCTTTTGAGCCTTCCCATTGACTTGAATTGTAAAATATGGAGCATCTTCAGACCTGAAGATGGTCAACTTACATCTTTTAACAACAGCACTGTGTGCACTAGGCGGATTTTACAGCGGATTTTCCGCGGATTTGCTGCATGTTTTGCTGCAGAAAATGTTCATAACCTTTTTGCAGTGATTCACCAGCAAACCCTATGGGGAAAAAAAAAATGCTGTGCGCACTAGGCGGATTTTTAACAGCTACAGGTTTTGCTGCGGGATTCCCGCAGCAAAAAGAATTGCATGTCACTTCTTTTCCGCAGGTAGCTACGGGATTTCACTAATGTAATCATGAAATCCCGCAGGGAACAACCTGCGGAAAAAACGCACCAAATCTGCACCAAAACGCAACAAAACGCATGCGGATTTCGGTGCATTTCTTTGCGTTTTTTTCCGCGGGTGTGGAAATCTTTCAGAGGCTGCAGAATTTTCTTAAGTACATTCAATTTTCTAGTGTTTCTAGTGCGCACAGGGCCTTAGGGTCTTTAGAAACCTGAATTAGTTAAGAGGCTCCAAACACTGTACATATGAACAGTTTGTAGTTTTTACATAAAAATACATATGTTCATTCTTTTTGTTTCATTTCACTCCAAAATCCACCTGAAAAAGATGTCGTGTGCACATA
The DNA here is from genome assembly GCF_048569485.1 of Anomaloglossus baeobatrachus. Taxonomy (NCBI): domain Eukaryota; kingdom Metazoa; phylum Chordata; class Amphibia; order Anura; family Aromobatidae; genus Anomaloglossus; species Anomaloglossus baeobatrachus. The sequence continues at coordinate 533,306,694 of NC_134358.1, read as the reverse complement.
CCCTTAAGATGCAAGAACATAAAAACTCCTGGGGATGTGTCCTCTAGCAGATTTACACCCAGGACAACAGTGTGAAACTCTGGGCTGAGAATAATTATATTCAGAAATTCTTATCTTTATGTGGGATCTGCAGAGCAAGCACAAGGATTAGGTATTGAATACTGCTGTGCCATGCTGAGCTCTTCTTTCCAACACTTCAAATTTCAAAAGACAATTGCTTCTCTATTAATTATTCATATAGACGTCAGTGCAATATAAGTTGGATAATATTGTATAAAAACTTCAGTTGTCCAATCATTTCAACAATAAACAGGTCCTTGGACCTGTGAAATTATTATCCTCCAAATAAGTGATTTCATAGTAAAATAGCACAACTAATGTTAAACTATACAATATTTTAACACCGTGTTTCCCTAAAATAAGGCTGTCTTATATTTTTTTTTTGTCCCAAAAAATGCGCTAGGACTTATTTTCAGGGTAGGGCTTAATCCTAGGGGAAATATGGTTGGAGGAAAGTTTACCCCCAAAAAATGCAAACCCGCCTTCCCAGGAGAATCATAAAAGACCCTGGGCATCTGCACGGCTGCTGGTTGCTCCTGCAATCTTCAACAGGCGCTCCCAGTAGGTATGTGCCACACAGTCCTCCCCTGCTTCTGGCCGACACTCACATACATCAGACCATGCGCACACACACACACACACACACACACACACACACACACTCATTCACACCAGATCACACACTCACCACATCCAGCGATACCGATTGCTTCCAGCCGGCAGAGAATTCTGGGATGCAGTGAGGTGGAACACAAAGAGGACCTGCGATGTAACACATCAATGTGTTCCACAGAGAGGTCGTCCATGCGGTCCACCACAGTCATCGCACTGCATCCACAGTCCATTGCACTGCACCCCAAAATCGTCTGCTGGCCAGAAGCAATCAGTATCACTGGATGGAGTGAGGCGGGCTTTGAACACTACGACATCGCAGGTGCGATGTCGGTGGGGTCAAATTGAAAATTACGTACTTCCGGCATCGCATGCGACATCGTAGTGTGTAAAGGTTCGATGATACGATTAACGAGCGCAAAAGTGTCGTAATCGTATCATCAGTGCAGCGTCGGCGTAATCCAGAATTACGCTGACGCGACGGTCCGATGTTGTTCCTTGCTACTGCGGCAGCACACATCGCTGTGTGTGAAGTCGCAGGAGCGAGGAACATCTCCTACCTGCGTCACCGCGGCTTCCGTAGGAAATGCGGAAGGAAGGAGGTGGGCGGGATGTTTACATCCCGCTCATCTCCGCCCCTCCGCTCCTATTGGCTGCCTGCCGTGTGACGTCGCAGTGACGCTGTACGACCCGCCCCCTTAATAAGGAGGCGGGTCGCTGGCCAGAGCGACGTCCCAGGACAGGTGAGTCCATGTGAAGCTGCCGTAGCGATAATGTTCGCTACGGCAGCTATCACAAGGATATCGCAGCTGCGACGGGGGCGGGGACTATCATGCTCGGCATCGCAGCATCGGCTTGCGATGTCGCAGCGTGCAAAGTACCCCTGAGTGTGTGTGATCTGATGTGCAATTGTGTGTGCGATCTGATGTGGGAGTGTGTGTGCAATCTGATGTGTGTGGATGTGTGATCTGATGTGTGTGTTTGTGCAGGTCCTCCCGTTCGGAGTCTGGTGAGTATGTCTTTTTTCGTCTCTCTTTTGGGGGTGTCTGCTTTCTATAATGAAGTGTCCTGCAGTATTCCTTAACTTTTTTAGCTGCATGGACACTTCATTATTGAACCGCGACTTGGGCTTATTTTCGGGATAGGGCTTATATTTAAGCCTTACGCCAAAATAACTGAAAATTCCTGCTGAGGCTTATTTTTGCGCTAGGGCTTATTTTCGGAGAACACACAGTAATGCTTACTCAATGGGCCTAAGGTAAGGTGAAAAAAAATGTCCTATAATCACTTGCTGGACCGGTGCAACTATACTTGTATCAGTTGTCCATTCACCGACAGCTGATTAGTTGCATCAGTCACGTGACGCCCTTTCCAGTTTTTCATACACTAAAGCCTGCTTTACACGGTACGATCTATCATGCAATTTCACGATCGATCGTACCCGCCCCCGTCGTTTGTGCGTCACGGGCAATTAGTTGCCCGTGGAGCACAAAGTCGTTAACCCCCATCACACGCACTTACCTGCTGTGCGACGTCGCTGTGGGCGGCGAACATCCTCTTCCTGAGAGGGGAGGGACGTTCGGCGTCACAGCGACATCACACAGCGGCCGGCCAACAGAAGCGGAGGGGCGGAGATGAGCAGGACGTAAACATCCCGCCCACCTCCTTCCTTCCGCATAGCCGGCGGGTGCCGCGGGACGGAGGTAAGCTGCTGTTCATCGTTCCCGGGGTGTCACACGGAGCGGCGTGTGGTACCCCGGGAAGGATGAGCAACCGGCGCCATTTTAATTAAACGAGATTATGAAACCGAGCGATGAGTACACGACTCACAACTTGTGAGCGATTCTGCGTAGCTCAGAGGTGTCACACAGCCCGACGTCGCAAGCGATGCCGGGTGTGCGTCACAAAAACCGTGACCCCGACGATCTATCACACGATAGATCGTCTCGTGTAAAGCACCCTTAAGACAGGTGGGGGACACAATAGTGAGTGTGTAGGAACAGTCCCAGTCTGGAAGGTCAATGTAAGATTTTGTTTTTATAACCCCACTCTGAACCGATTGACAATAATTTTAAATAAGGGAGAACTTCTTTAATACAATTACATTTGTAAGGAGATGGACACCAATCGCATTGTGGCATTAATGTGTCATGCGAATTGTGCAGTATTGTAGTAGAGTTGTATGGATTATGCTGCCAGTAGGGTCGACATAGATGAAAGTTGGGACTAACCAATAGTGGGACTGACTATGGCGCAAGGAGCATTATAGTTTCCTGTGGAATATCAGAAGGGCCCAGCATGTGACTAGAGCAGACCTAAGGTCTGGTTAGTAGATAAAGCTGAATGACATGGGTGTTCCTACAGCTAGAGGAGACTGGAGCCCAACGAAGCGTGAGAAAGAGATGACCAGAACAAGGAATAACCCAAAATAGTCAGGTCAGCTCATTGACTAAGAGAATGAGTGAGACAGGTCCTCATATAGGACACTCAGCAGAAAGGCCCTAGGTAGTTCTTTGAAGGTAGTGGGCCCAAATGGAAAAGAACGTGAGACGAAGAGGTGCTCATAATGTAAATTCTATAGGCGTCAGTAAGCGTGGAGCTAGAGTCTGGCTATATTGGCAACCCATCTCCTTTATGAGGAGAACAAGATGCGGAGCCACAGCAAGGAAAGACTGCCTTTCAGGGGCTGTACTGTGATGTTGAGCTCGGTGGTGATAAAACGAACAGGACTGGTGAGGACAGGAACAACTAAAGGTGGTGTCACACATAGCGACGCAGCAGCGATCACGACCAGCGATCTGACCTTATCAGGATCGCTGCTGCGTCGTTACATGGTCGCTGGTGAGCTGTCAAACAGGCAGATCTCACCAGCAACCAGTGACCAGCCCCCAGCCAGCAGCGAGGCATGGAAGCGTAACTAAGGTAAATATCGGGTAACCAAGGAAAGCACTTCTCTTGGTTACCCGATATTTACCTTAGTTACTAGCGTCCGCCGCTCTCACGCTGCCAGTGCCGGCTCCCTGTTCCCTGTACTCCTAGCCAGAGTACACATCAGGTTAATTACCCGATGTGTACTCCAGCTACGTGTGCAGGGAGCAGGGAGACGGCACTGGCAGCGTGAGAGCACACCGCTTAGTGCTGGCTCCCTGCACTCCTAGCCAGAGTACACATCGGGTTAATTACCCAATGTGTATTCCAGCTACGTGTGCAGGGAGCAGGGAGCCGGCACTGGCAGCGTGAGAGCGGCGGACGCTAGTAACTAAGGTAAATATCGGGTAACCAAGGAAAGGGCTTCTTGGTTACCCGATGTTTGCCGTGGTTACAGCTTACCGCAGGCTGCCAGACGCCGGCTCCCTGCTCCCTGCTCGCTTCAGTTCGTCGCTCTCTCGCTGTCACACACAGCGATGTGTGCTTCACAGTGGGAGAGCGACGAGCAAAAAATGAAGCAGGACATTCTGCAACGACCGGCGACCTCACAGCAGGGGCCAGGTTGTTGCTGGATGCCACACACAGCGACAGCGACGGGACGCCGCTGGTACGTCACAGAAAATGGTGACTTTGCAGCGACGTCATTGTCGTCGTCGCTATGTGTGACACCACCTTTAGATGGAAGAAGTAGAGGGACTGTTCCTGGAGATACTTTGTGTTCATAAAGAAATGTATGAGAAGACAAATGCCTACTATCTCCTGTGTACTGTTCTTACAAAGTTACTGTTAAGTGAAACACTGTTTCTAAAGAACTGGTGGTCTCCTTTAGAGAATCGGCTACCAACTGCTTCTGCCCATCCCATGCCATCGGCAACATATGGCCAGCATGGGCATACCACCCTCACAACACAAGACCATACACCCAACCAAGACCCCATCTTTCATGTAGTGTGCCGAGGTGTAAGAGAACAGCATCTCGCCCACGATTACCGACGTGCCTTCAACAGTGGCGTCCCATGGAACTCTGCAAAGTGAAACAGGAATTTAGGTCTAGATGATAAGTGTGTTTGCTGTGCTCCTGCATCAGACCCAGTTTGCCCTTTATGTATGCAGCTAAGAGCAGTATTATTAGAGAATAGAATATATTTTTTAGGGATCAGCAGCATGGTCTGTAAGACTAGAATCCCTGCTTACAGGAACAGTATCCCTACTTCAGAAGCTCACCCTACACAAATGCAGACTAGGAGCGATGTTATTAGAGAATAGAATGGATTTTTTAGGAACATAATAAAGTATCCTACAACAGAAGATCACCCTACACAATATGCAGACTAAGAGTGTTATTATTAGAGAATAGAGTAGATTTTTTAGGTATCAGCAGAACAATCTATAAGGATAGAATCCCTGTCTACAGGCTTCTAATACACTATACCTACTCCAGCAGCTTGCCCTACACTAAATGCAGCTTTGAGCTGTAGTATTAGAGAATAGAATAGATTTCAATTAGCCCTTAAGAGGACTGTTTTAATGTTGCACCAGCAGGTACCGTGACGCTATAACACACTGCCCCTTCTCCAGCAGAATTTCTCCCTAGTCCCTACACTATTTCCAGGTACAGTGCGGCAAGCATGGCCTCACTGGGTCTTATATGGACCCAATGGTGCTATGCCGCCAACCGATCACAGTAATGTAAGTAGCCAACATGGCTACAGCGTTACCATGGTTGACAGGCAATCCTCGCATGTTTAGTGGCTAAAAAAAAGCTGCAAAACATGTGGGGTGGGGACTCGATTATGGCACCTAAGTACAAAAATACTTGATCGAGCACTCGAGCGTTTCGAGCACCCAGATGCTCAATTGAGTACCGAGCAGTCCCAAGCACGCTCGCCCATCACTACCTGCAATCTAAAAGATTGACCCACATTTTTTACTAATTCTCAATGAATAAATATTGATATGTAAAAATATTGTTGGTTTAGGTAACATACTGCTAACCTCTCACTGGAATTTGGGTCTGTCAATTCTACGGATATATTCACTTCAATAAATGCCTGTATTAAATAACATTGCTTACAAATGTGATGTGCAATTCAAACTCTGTCCAAGATTGCTCACAGTGGGAAGACTAGCATCCAATTGTAGATTCATTCAAATATTTTCAGATGAAATAGCAGAAGAACAACGCAAAGTAGATTAGTAAGAAAAGTTGTTCTAACAGAGAAAAACACAATAATTCACTATAACAGGAACACTGACATATCCTTTTAAAAAATTATATGTCATCTTTACCTGTGGGTAATTCCTACTCGTTTTGTATTTTCTTAAGCGTTCAGCTATTTTTTTTAGCTCTTCAGAACAGAGCTCCACTTTGGCTGCACTGTCAGTAGAAATGTGGAGGTTGCTGTGCAGAAACCCAGCGCAAGCTAACTAGAAGTCAGTGCAGGGTGAGATAATTTCCTTTACAACAGGATAGAAAAATTATATAACCACAAGCAACTAAGCCACAAGTGAGAAAAATAAGCTTAAGGTCCAGTCACACATAACGAGATCGTGAACGAGATCGCTACTACGTCACACTTTCTGGATCGTTTATGAGTCGTTGTTGAAATCGCATGTTGGGTGTCACACATAACGAGTTTATGAACGAGCATGCGTCCCGTATAACGATCTTTCAAATCGCTGGGACCCTGTCACACAGCAACTATGTTAACGATTCTAATCCCATTAGGGGCGTAGTAAAATGCAGTGAGTCACGTAGGCGTGCATTTGCGTCGCCTTTTCCATACCCCCCCTCCGCTTTCATTGGCGGCCAATACTGCGTTCTGATTGGGGGCGTATCTAGCGGTTAAATTTTGGATCGCGTCACCCTTTGTCACTTCTTTTGCGCTTTGCTTTGAGATAGAACCTGCGTCTCCACCCTGATTCCTTCGTCCATTGTACCCGGTCGCTTTGTTGGTGTGTTTTTCGGATCGAAGCCGCACCTGCACCTGGAGCTAACCAATCGGTGCAGAGAGGGGCGCGGAAACGGGGACGCAACAACACGCCTTCGTGCATCTCATCTAGGTCGTCAACGAAATCGTTAATAGGGTGTCAAACATACAGATTCATGCAGCCCAGCAGGACTCCAACGAGCCAGAAATGGCCCAAGCTGTTCGGCATCGATCAGCGATTTCGCAGCAGGGGGTGAATCGTTGGTACTAGTGATGAGCGAGTACTAAAAAGCTCGGGTGCTCGAAGCTCGGGCCGAGCCTCCCAAGATACTCGTGTACTCGGCCCGAGCAACGAGCCCAATGTTATCCTATGGGAGACCCGAGTATTTTTGTGAAATGACCTCCCGGCAGCATGGAGAAACCCTAAAAATGTCACAAAAGTCTCAGAAGAGTGCTCAAATGACATGGCAACAGCATGGGGAAGACCCCTTGAAGCATTTATCACTCAAAAGTCACAGCTGTGAACAATTTTGTCCGCGTTTTACGCCATTTTTACGGACTCACCAGAAAACCTTCCAAAATGACCCCAAAATGATTTTTCATGGCGGAAATGTTAAGGGCACATACCCAATAGTGAGATAGAGCTGGTGTATGTTACTTTTTGAGATCAATACATGAAAGATTTTACGTGAAAACATTGTGTGGCACTCCGATGTCCCTGAGAAGAGACGTACATGAAGGCCTCTTGAGTCTAATGTGCCCATTTTGAGGAAGTGAGTCTTTGTAGTATTTTCCTTTGCCAGGGCAGTCCTAAATTGTGAGGTTCACCAATGCCCCTGCATACAGACGTGCATGAGGGCCTGTAAACCTGAAGTGCCCATTGGAAGGAAGTGGGTGTATTATAGTATAGCCCTTAGGCAGGGAAGCCAAACATTGGGAGGCTCCACGTTGTCCCTGGATAGAGACGTGCATGAAGGCCTGTAAACCTGAAGTGCCCATTGGAAGGAAGTGGGTGTATTATAGTATAGCCCTTAGGCAGGGAAGCCAAACATTGGGAGGCTCCACGTTGTCCCTGGATAGAGACGTGCATGAAGGCCTGTAAACCTGAAGTGCCCATTGGAAGGAAGTGGGTGTATTATAGTATAGCCCTTAGGCAGGGAAGCCAAACATTGGGAGGCTCCACGTTGTCCCTGGATAGAGACGTGCATGAAGGCCTGTAAACCTGAAGTGCCCATTGGAAGGAAGTGGGTGTATTATAGTATAGCCCTTAGGCAGGGAAGCCAAACATTGGGAGGCTCCACGTTGTCCCTGGATAGAGACGTGCATGAAGGCCTGTAAACCTGAAGTGCCCATTGGAAGGAAGTGGGTGTATTATAGTATAGCCCTTAGGCAGGGAAGCCAAACATTGGGAGGCTCCACGTTGTCCCTGGATAGAGACGTGCATGAAGGCCTGTAAACCTGAAGTGCCCATTGGAAGGAAGTGGGTGTATTATAGTATAGCCCTTAGGCAGGGAAGCCAAACATTGGGAGGCTCCACGTTGTCCCTGGATAGAGACGTGCATGAAGGCCTGTAAACCTGAAGTGCCCATTGGAAGGAAGTGGGTGTATTATAGTATAGCCCTTAGGCAGGGAAGCCAAACATTGGGAGGCTCCACGTTGTCCCTGGATAGAGACGTGCATGAAGGCCTGTAAACCTGAAGTGCCCATTGGAAGGAAGTGGGTGTATTATAGTATAGCCCTTAGGCAGGGAAGCCAAACATTGGGAGGCTCTACGTTGTCCCTGGATAGAGACCTGTTAGGTTCTTAGTGCCTCCGTGCTTGCATTTAAAAATTGCACGTGTGTGCCTGTTGGTGGCAGCTTTCCGCTGCATTTGTGTGAGTTTTGCACAAACTTGGATATAACACACAAGTCTAGTGAATACACATCAGCACAGCATTGCAAAATGCGCAAGGGCGTTGTCAACGAACAAGGAAGTGGACGTGATGGTGGTGCAGGCAGACACCGAGGTTGTGTGCAAGCTCTAATTTCGCCACAACAAAGGGCCACATCTAGTCGCTCGCACGTCCTGTCCCAAATTCTTGGGGACCGCAGCAGTACACCCCTCTTGAACCAAGACCAGTGTCAACAGGTTGTTAGTTGGATAGCGGATAATGCTTCCAGTCAGATTGGCACCACCACAAACACTCTGTCTTCCACACGGTCAAGTGTCAGTAGCCGTGATACTGCACCGCACATTTCAGAACCTGATCCTCCTTCCTACCACCAGGCCGAGTACACGTCCACGGACATTACTGATCCCACACTTGGACACTCGGAATAGCTGTTCGTTCACGTTTCCATTCACAAATTCTGGCCTCTCGCCAGCTCCTGTTGAAGTGGGCCATGACGAGATTGTATGTACAGATGCACAAATATTTGAGCAGCCACGTTCTCACGAAGTTGGCAACGTGTCTCAACAAGGGGTGGCCGATGATGAGACACAATTGTCAGGAAGTCAGGAGGAGGAGCAGGGTGCGGAAGAGGAAGACGACGTGGTGGATGATCCAGTAACTGACCCAACCTGGCAGGAGGATATGCAGAGCGAGGACAGCAGTGCACAGGGGGAGGGAGGCGTAGCATCACAACAGGCAGTAAGAAGCAGAGTGGTGGCCCCAGGCAGACGTCAGTCAACTGTTCCCCGGAACAACACGACACAAGGTGCCTGTACAAATGTTAGGTCTTCCCGAGTCTGGCTGTAATACTATTGTATGTATTGAGGATTTCGATTGCGTTAGGGCAATGACAACCAGAGACGAGTTCTTGGTGCAAGACATTTATAATATGCAACCAGCAAATATGTACATAAACGGAACAAAAACACAGTAGAACATAAATACAGGAAATACCTTCCAGGGACTGAGCGAAAGGGAATTCCCGGTACCGCGCACCGGACTCCCCCAGGGAGACCACCAACAGCAAACCCCTATACAGGGACTGTCTGGCAATCACCCCAGAAGCCCTAAATGCGCAGCAGCCGGGACACAAAAGGGCAATAGGTAAGTCGAAAAATGTCTGTACGTGATGTGAGTCCAGAGTGGTATTAAACGGAAGGAACCGGGCAGAAGTTCCGACCAAAGACGGCAAACGGAGTCCAGGTACAGCTAGATGATACCAGATGAAGTCCAGAGTCGGTGTCGGTTGTTTTCCAAGAGGATCCGAATAACAATCAGGAACCAAAAGCAGCAGGGCAGGAGCACACAGGAAGCAGTATACTCAGGCACTGGACTAAGCTTTAGGGGCGGCTTTTAAACAGATGGACAGGAAGTAGGGCAACATAACAGAAAACTCCATGTTAACAAAGGGCAAGCTCTTTCAAAAGAAAACTGGAAAACCAGGAACTCTGACACTGGCAGTTTTTTAAGTTGGCTCCAGATGATTCTAAAAAGGCCATTTGCAACACCTGCCATGCCAGCATCACCAGGGGTACCAAAACTAGCAGCCTGACCACCACCAGCATGATCAGGCACATGTCAGCCAAGCACCCGACTTTGTGGGAAGTACAACAGAGTCGAGGAGCAGTGCTTGCTGATGTCACTGCTACGTCTTCGCTGGTTGTGCATGCGAGCCAATCCCCTGTCCATGCTGCCTGCGAACAAGCCTCCTCCACTCCTGCACCTGCAGTTGCCTACGCAGAAAGAACACCATCATCAAGCACGTCCTTGTCCCAGCGCAACGTTCAGTTATCCATTCAGGAAACCTTTGAGCGCAGGCGCAAATACACTGCCAACACCCCACATGCCACAGTTCTAAATGCTAACATTTCGCGACTGCTTGCGCTGGAAATGTTGCCTTTTAGGCTGGTTGAGACAGAAGCATTCCGCGAACTGATGGTGGCAGCTGTCCCACGTTACTCGGTCCACAGCCGCCACTATTTCTCCCTGTGTGCCGTCCCCGCATTGCATAACTAACCACGTGTCACAAAACATCACACGTGCCCGGAACAACGCTGTTTCAGCCAAAGTCCACCTAACCACAGACACGTGGACAAGTGCATGTGGGCAAGGCCGCTACATCTCGTTGACGTCACACTGGGTTAATATTGTGCAAGCTGGGACCCAGTCTGAGCGAGGGACGGAATACGTCCTTCACACACCAAGTTTTGCAGGCCCTACCTCAGTCAGGGTTTCACACACACTCTACAGCTCCGGAATGTCATGCTCCTCAGCCTCCTCCTCCTCCTGCGCATCCTGATCCACTTTACCCTCCACACCAGTCCCAAGCTGTAAGTGTCGCTGGCGGAGGAGGGGACGGTGCGCTCTCCCACTGCTCGGGTCCGGCTGACGCAGCTCTACGGCTGCTGCTGCTCGTTGGCTCGAGCGATGGCCGGATCCCGGGGACTCGAGCGGCGCTACTCGCCCGTGAGTGAAAAGGGGTGGTTTGGGTTTTGGGGATATTGTCCGTGACGCCACCCACGGTTGTGGTGATTGTGTGGACACCACCGCTGCTCTGGACGGGGATCCCGGGAGCCTGTGACAGGGAGCAGCTTTGTTGTTATTTCTCCCCTACGTGGGTAGGGGGGTTGGTTGTCCCGGGGCCTGGTGATGGGGTAGAGATGGATGACAGGCGGGTTGCGGGGCCTGATGAAGTGCATGGTCGCAGGGGCAGCGCTGTGCCGCACGGCACGGAGGTACTCACTCAGCCCAATGATGATGACACAGTTCAGGGTAAAACAAGTGGCTGGATGGACAGGTCACTCGGACGGCTGCGGTTGTTCCTCCCTGCAGGTTAGTGATGACTGTCTCTCCCTGCACCGAAGTTAAGTGTTGGTAGTGATGGTTTCCCAACGGTAACCCGCTCCCTGACCTGGATATGGGCCGGAGGAGCCCCTTTTGCCCACAGGCGCTGGCCCTGGGAGACGGTTGCCCTTGCCGGTGGCTGTGTCTCCCCTTCACGGTTGTACGGTTGCCTTCTATCTGGACTTGGCTGTTTGGAAACCCTGAGGTCCCCTTCAATAACGGATTTGGCAAATTCACGGCGACACCAAGCCTTGCCGGGATCCGAAAGTCCTCTGCCAATGGTGCTGGCTTCGCTTTGTATACCGGTCCGGTACGGCCGGGTCACCACCCGTCCACGGTCCTTACGGCAGACTCCAATCGGCCTCCACTGCAGACGGTCAGCACATCCTGCCAACCTTGCTGTCCTGTCCAGGCCACACACCCGGACCAACTTCAGGCTCTTTGCTGTCACTTTTCTCCTCTCTACTACTTTCCTCCTTCCACTTCCTTAGCTTAACTCTCACTGCCTGTGTTTTCCCTCCTCCTCGGTGGGTGGAGACCAACCGCCTGGCTCCACACCCTGGTGTGGACAACAGCCCCTGGGGAAGGCAACAAGGATTTTGTGTTTTGACTATGATATGCCTGCAGGGAGTGTGGGGTGTTTAAGTGTTGTGCTCTGTGGCCCCTGGCTTGTCCAGGGCGACACAGAAGCACTGCAGCACTGCCTCGGCGAAGCGGCAACAGGCAGTGCTGAAGCTAATCTGCATAGGTGACAAACCCCACAATGCAGAAGAGGTGTGGACAGCTCTGAAACAGCAGGCAGATCACTGGCTCACAACTCTGAACCTAAAGCCAGGAAAGGTGGTGTGTGACAATGGCCGGAACCTGGTGGCGGCTTTGAGGCGAGGCCAGCTGACACATGTTCCATGCTTGGCCCATGTGCTCAACCTCGAGGTTCAGCGGTTTCTAAAGTCATAGTCAGAGCTGTCTGATCTGCTGGTAAAAGTTCGCCGCCTGTCTGCACATTTTCGAAAGTCACCTACTGCTTCAGCCGGCCTTGCCGCCTTAAGACGCCGTTTGCATCTTCCGGCACACAGACTGGTGTGTGATGTCCCCACGCGTTGGAATTCAACTCTGCACATGTTGGTCAGGATATGTGAGCAGAAGAGGGCAGTTGTTGAGTACCTGCATCACCTAAGCCGTCGGGAAATGGGTCAAACTCCACACATAACACCTGAGGAGTGGAGATGGATGTCCGACCTATGCACCATCCGCCAAAACTTTGAGGACTACAACAAGATGGTGAGCGGCGATGACGACATTATTAGCGTCACCATACCGCTTCTCTGCCTTCTAAAATGGTCTCTGCTCAGAAAACAAACATGATGCATTGCAGGCGGAGCGCGATGAGTTTCAGCAAGAAACAGTAGTGGGTGTGGGTGATGATAACACACAGCCCAGCCTCGTCTCATCACAACGTGCAGTGGAGGACTATGACGAGGAGGAGGATGAAGACATGGAGCAACTCTCTGGCCAAATTGAGGATATGACATGCAGTCATATCCTCGGTTCAGCGTGGCTGGCCAGAGGACAGGGTAGATGATGAGGAGGAGGAGGACAGCATGTTCAGTCATCGTGTCGGTCAGGATACTGAAGTGATGGCTGTTAAGAGTCTGGCACACATGGCTGACTTTATGGTAAGCTGCCTGTCTCGTGACCCTCGCGTTAAGAACATCTTGGCCGACAATCATTACTGGTTGGTAACACTGTTAGACCCACGCTAAAAGGAGAACTTTATGTCTCTTATTCCCGAGGCGGAGAGGTCAGGCAAAATGCAGCAGTTCCAGAAGGCCATAGTCACGGAAGTAGGCAAAGCATTCCCCTCACAAAACGCTAGCGGCATAGGTCATGAATCAGTGGACAACCGAGGCGTACAGCCGAGAGAGGCACAAGTCCAATCCGCCAGAGGTAGGGGAACAGTCTTTAAGATGTGTGACAGTTTTCTCAGCCCCTCACGTACCACAGCCCCTGAGGTGCGGGGTAGTGCCACAAGAAATCCTAAGTTTGCCCAGATGCTGAAGGAGTACCTTGCAGATCGAACAACTGTACTCCGACATTCCTCTGTGCCTTACAATTATTGGGTATCCAAGCTGGACACGTGGCATGAATTGGCTCTCTACGCCTTGGAAGGCCTGGCCTGCCCTGCTGCTAGCGTTTTGTCAGAGCGTGTTTTTAGTGCCGCAGGTGGAATCATTACAGATAAACGCACCCGCCTGTCAACTGAAAATGCTGACAAGCTGACTCTGATCAAGATGAACAAGGGTTGGATTGGGCCAGACTTCACCACACCACCAGCAAATGAGAGCGGAATTTAAAGTTTGCCATGTACCTCCACTCACCCATGGGTACACACTTCTGGAGTTTGGCTAATCGCTGGACTGCTCCTCCTTCTCCTCATGCGCCACCATGATGATGACCGTTACAAATTGCAATACTTAGGCCTTTGTTTCAGGTATACCCCCAGTGGTAAATTTTTTCGCCCATTCTTTGCAGAATGGACATTACAACGACAGGAGACCCACTCCTTTGCAATGGGAACAATGTTTTGAGGCCCTCATGCACGTCTCTATCCAGGGACAACGTGGAGCCTGACGCTGCCACCGACTGCCACACACGTGCTGTTTTTAAATGCAAGCACGGACGCAATAAGAACCTAACTGGTTTTTAGGAGCGACAATTACTGAGAAGTCTGACACTATCAGACACTGCTGACTGACGTGTATTATACACTAGACTTGTGCGTTATATAATAGTTTGTGCAAAACGCGCACCTGTACCCTGCCACCGACTGCCACACACGTGCTGTTTTTAAATGCAAGCACGGACGCAATAAGAACCTAACTGGTTTTTAGGAGCGACAATTACTGAGAAGTCTGACACTATCAGACACTGCTGACTGACGTGTATTATACACTAGACTTGTGCGTTATATAATAGTTTGTGCAAAACGCGCACCTGTACCCTGCCACCGACTGCCACACACGTGCTGTTTTTAAATGCAAGCACGGACGCAATAAGAACATAACTGGTTTTTAGGAGCGACAATTACTGAGAAGTCTGACACTATCAGACACTGCTGACTGACGTGTATTATACACTAGACTTGTGCGTTATATAATAGTTTGTGCAAAACGCGCACCTGTACCCTGCCACCGACTGCCACACACGTGCTGTTTTTAAATGCAAGCACGGACGCAATAAGAACCTAACTGGTTTTTAGGAGCGACAATTACTGAGAAGTCTGACACTATCAGACACTGCTGACTGACGTGTATTATACACTAGACTTGTGCGTTATATAATAGTTTGTGCAAAACGCGCACCTGTACCCTGCCACCGACTGCCACACACGTGCTGTTTTTAAATGCAAGCACGGACGCAATAAGAACCTAACTGGTTTTTAGGAGCGACAATTACTGAGAAGTCTGACACTATCAGACACTGCTGACTGACGTGTATTATACACTAGACTTGTGCGTTATATAATAGTTTGTGCAAAACGCGCACCTGTACCCTGCCACCGACTGCCACACACGTGCTGTTTTTAAATGCAAGCACGGACGCAATAAGAACCTAACTGGTTTTTAGGAGCGACAATTACTGAGAAGTCTGACACTATCAGACACTGCTGACTGACGTGTATTATACACTAGACTTGTGCGTTATATAATAGTTTGTGCAAAACGCGCACCTGTACCCTGCCACCGACTGCCACACACGTGCTGTTTTTAAATGCAAGCACGGACGCAATAAGAACATAACTGGTTTTTAGGAGCGACAATTACTGAGAAGTCTGACACTATCAGACACTGCTGACTGACGTGTATTATACACTAGACTTGTGCGTTATATAATAGTTTGTGCAAAACGCGCACCTGTACCCTGCCACCGACTGCCACACACGTGCTGTTTTTAAATGCAAGCACGGACGCAATAAGAACATAACTGGTTTTTAGGAGCGACAATTACTGAGAAGTCTGACACTATCAGACACTGCTGACTGACGTGTATTATACACTAGACTTGTGCGTTATATAATAGTTTGTGCAAAACGCGCACCTGTACCCTGCCACCGACTGCCACACACGTGCTGTTTTTAAATGCAAGCACGGACGCAATAAGAACATAACTGGTTTTTAGGAGCGACAATTACTGAGAAGTCTGACACTATCAGACACTGCTGACTGACGTGTATTATACACTAGACTTGTGCGTTATATAATAGTTTGTGCAAAACGCGCACCTGTACCCTGCCACCGACTGCCACACACGTGCTGTTTTTAAATGCAAGCACGGACGCAATAAGAACATAACTGGTTTTTAGGAGCGACAATTACTGAGAAGTCTGACACTATCAGACACTGCTGACTGACGTGTATTATACACTAGACTTGTGCGTTATATAATAGTTTGTGCAAAACGCGCACCTGTACCCTGCCACCGACTGCCACACACGTGCTGTTTTTAAATGCAAGCACGGACGCAATAAGAACATAACTGGTTTTTAGGAGCGACAATTACTGAGAAGTCTGACACTATCAGACACTGCTGACTGACGTGTATTATACACTAGACTTGTGCGTTATATAATAGTTTGTGCAAAACGCGCACCTGTACCCTGCCACCGACTGCCACACACGTGCTGTTTTTAAATGCAAGCACGGACGCAATAAGAACATAACTGGTTTTTAGGAGCGACAATTACTGAGAAGTCTGACACTATCAGACACTGCTGACTGACGTGTATTATACACTAGACTTGTGCGTTATATAATAGTTTGTGCAAAACGCGCACCTGTACCCTGCCACCGACTGCCACACACGTGCTGTTTTTAAATGCAAGCACGGACGCAATAAGAACATAACTGGTTTTTAGGAGCGACAATTACTGAGAAGTCTGACACTATCAGACACTGCTGACTGACGTGTATTATACACTAGACTTGTGCGTTATATAATAGTTTGTGCAAAACGCGCACCTGTACCCTGCCACCGACTGCCACACACGTGCTGTTTTTAAATGCAAGCACGGACGCAATAAGAACATAACTGGTTTTTAGGAGCGACAATTACTGAGAAGTCTGACACTATCAGACACTGCTGACTGACGTGTATTATACACTAGACTTGTGCGTTATATAATAGTTTGTGCAAAACGCGCACCTGTACCCTGCCACCGACTGCCACACACGTGCTGTTTTTAAATGCAAGCACGGACGCAATAAGAACATAACTGGTTTTTAGGAGCGACAATTACTGAGAAGTCTGACACTATCAGACACTGCTGACTGACGTGTATTATACACTAGACTTGTGCGTTATATAATAGTTTGTGCAAAACGCGCACCTGTACCCTGCCACCGACTGCCACACACGTGCTGTTTTTAAATGCAAGCACGGACGCAATAAGAACATAACTGGTTTTTAGGAGCGACAATTACTGAGAAGTCTGACACTATCAGACACTGCTGACTGACGTGTATTATACACTAGACTTGTGCGTTATATAATAGTTTGTGCAAAACGCGCACCTGTACCCTGCCACCGACTGCCACACACGTGCTGTTTTTAAATGCAAGCACGGACGCAATAAGAACATAACTGGTTTTTAGGAGCGACAATTACTGAGAAGTCTGACACTATCTGGACTGTTTTACACTGTGTACACCAGCCCCAGATATGATGAAGGCTGGTATACGGTCACCACTAGGAATGGCTATATATACCCTGCCTGCCTGCCTGTATACTGCTACAATAGTCCTGACAAGGACTCTTCTGGTCACTAGCCTGTATTCCGACCTGGCTATACCCTGCCTGTATATAGCAACAATAGTCCTGAGAAGGACTCTGCTACTGTACTCCGACCTGGCTATACCCTGCCTGCCTGTATACAACTAGAATAGTCCTGAGAAGGACTTCTGGTCACACTGTTTGCAGCCCTGCTCCGGAACTAACTATAAAGGGCCGCAAAGCTTTCCCTGAATCAGCGACACTCTCCCTACACTCACTGTCAGAATAGCTGTGAGCAGAGCACAGCGCGCCGGCCTATATAAAGGCTCGGTGACGCTGTGCAGGCCGGCCAATCACTGCAATTCCACAACTAACAGGGCTGTGGCATTGCAGTGGTCTGCCAGCCAATCCCTGCATGAGGGCTGGCTCTCAAAAGAGCGCCAACATGCAGAAATGAAGACCACGAGTAAAGCACGAGTATCGCGAGATTACTCGGTCCCCGCCGAGCAGCCCGAGTACAGTGATACTCGTGCGAGTACCGAGTAGTGACAAGCATGCTCGCTCATCACTAGTTGGTACGTGTCAAACGTGACGAGATCGCAATTGAAGTCGTTCTTGCGTCACAGAAACTGTGACGTAGTAACGATCTCGTTTACGATCTCGTTATGTGTGAAGTGGCCTTTATTGTGTAAGTGCAAATGAGCTGAAATTGTGACAAAGCTTGGAGTTCCACTTTTAGGCTATGTGCCCACGGGTGTGCGCTCTGCACAGCAGCGCAACATCATTGCATGTGCGCTTCAGAGCGCAGCTGAAAAGCTCCGTTCTGAAGCTTCGGTGACTGCCGATTTCATGCGCTCTGGATGCAGCCTCTGCTATAGACAGAGCGGGGGCTGCATGCAAAGCGCACGAAAGAAGTGACATGTCACTTCTTAGAACGCAGTGATTTGGCAGCAGCCGAAACGCTGCGTTCTAATACGTCACGTGGGCATGGATAATGCACAATCTTCATAGATTGTGCTGGGGACGCAGGACACATGCAGTTACGCTGCAGTGCAGATCGCAGCGTAACTGCATGAAAATACACCACGTGGGCACATAGCCTAACTGCATAGCTGAAAATTAAAAGCTTTCTCAGTGTCTAATGGTACATATATACACCACTCTGTCCTCAATAACTTATACCTTATCTCTTCTCCATAAGAATATAATTTGAAACTAGCCTACAAAACTCTCCGCCATACTGAATTCTACCTTTCCTCTCTCATCTTTGTCTACCAGCCTAAATTCAGCTAATATCCTATGTTCATCACCTTCCTTCATAATAAATGCTAGCTCTGTACATGACAGGCGATCGGAGTGTATAAGGTTCAAGTCCCTTAAGGGGACTAGTAAAAACAATAATAATTAAAATAAAAACAAGAAAAGTTCAAATCATCCCTCTTTGCCACATTAAAAATAAAACAATTAAAAGAATATATATATATTTATATCTAAAAAGACGCATATGCAGGTTTTTCCCACTATCTGACAGGAAATCAGAATAAACCTTTCATGTTTTGGTTAATCAGGAACCAAAATTATTTATATTTTCCAAATGGTAGAATATGAGAGAGAGAGAGAAAGAGAGAGAGAGAAAGAGAGAGAGAGAATGTTAAAGGCATTTTCATTACTTTCTGCAAAGTGAAAAGTTTACATACATTTCATTAGTATTTGGTACCATTGCCGTTAACCTGTATGACTTGGGTGAAACATTTTGGACATCCTTTCACAGGTTTCTCACAATAGTTGGTAGGAATTTGGGCCCATTCTTCCTGACAGAACTGGTGTAACTGAGCCATGTTGCCTTACTCACACCGGCCTTTTCAGCTTTGCCCATAAATTTTCAATAGGATTGAGATCAGGCCTTTGTGATGGCCACTCTCAACCATTAACTTTGTTGTCCTTAAGCCACTTTGTAACCAGTTTGGCAGCATGCTCGGATCATTGTCCATTTGTTCATCAAGCTTTAAGTTCCTGGCTGATGTGTTGAGATGTTGCTTCAGTATTGCCATATAATCTTCTTTTCTCATGATGTCATCTATTTTGGGAAGCGTGTCAGACCCTCCTGCGGCAAAACAATCCCACAACATGATGCTGCCACCCCCGTGTTTCACAGTTGGGATGGTGTTCTTAGGCTTCAAAGTGTCTCCCTTTTTCCTCTAAACATAACAATGGTCATTATGGCCAAACAGTTAAATTTTAGTTTTGTCAGATTACAGGACATGTCACCAAAAATTAAGGTCTTTGTTCCTGTGTGCATTTGCAAACATTAATCTGGCTTTTTTATGTTTCTTTGGCATAATGGCTTCTTTCTGGCAGGGTGGCCTTTCAGCCTATGTTGATACAGTATTCGTTTCATTGTGGATAATGACACAATATCAGTCTACAAGGAAGGGGGTGAGGATACAGTAGGTGAGGGTAGAAGGGGTCATGTGACGCTATAGTGGACTGAGGGTTAATGTAGGATGTAGGCTTGTCAGAAGTGGTGCATCTTCAGGTTCCTTTTGAAGGTTTCTACAGTAGGCGAGTCTGATGTGATAGGGTAGAGTTCCAGAGTATGAGAGAAATCTTGTATGTGATTGTGAGAAGAGACGATAAGAGCAGAGATCGGTAAAGGGCGTAATGAGAATAAATATCAAAGTACAGAATTACGTTTTTTTCGTTTTTTGATCACCACAACATTGCAATAAAATGCAATAAGATGCAATCAGAATATCACATCTACCTAAAAATGGTATAATTAAAAAACATCAGCTCAGGATGCATAGATTAAACCATAGAATAAACACAGCCCCCCTTCCCAAAAAATTAGAACATTATAGGTGCCGAAAGTGCAATTATTATTTTTATTTTAGAAACTTCAGATTTTTTTTCACCACTTATATAAAAAAAATATATACCTATTTGGTATCTACAAACTCAAACTGACCTGGCAAACCATACTCCCTGGTCAATTTTACCATATAGAGAACATGGTAAAAAAAAAAACAATCATGGAATTGCACTTTCTTTGCAATTTCACCACACTTGGAATGTATTCCCTTTTTTAAGTACATGTGGCAGAAAGACTTGTATCATTTAAAAGTGCAACTCATAACACAAAAAAACAAGGCCTCATATGGCTATATTTACGGAAACATTAAAAAGGTTATGGCTTTTGGAAGAAATGAAGGAAAAAACGAAAAACGTAAAATCGCCAGGTGGTGAAGGGGTTAATGTCAGTACACTGGATACATTGCAACCTTCTAATAGAAGTATTTATTGAAAGCTTTTCCTAATGTTTACTTTGGATATTGGCTATAAAAATCCAATGTTAAGAAGCTTTAAAGGGTTATTCCCATCTCCAAGATCCTATTCGAATATGTAGTAGGTGTAATAATAAAATTAGCAAATACCTCCAATTAGAAAAGTCGTATAGTTCTGCTAATTCACTATGTCACTTACCTCATGTTTAGGGCATTGCAGGAGCTTAGGTATCCATGGTTATGATCACTAGCAACTAACTAACTGACTATATGCATGGTCATAACCATTGATACGTAAGGTCCTGCAATGCAATGGAAGTATTTGCTAATATTATAGTTATTACACCTGGTACATATTAGGAAAGGATCTTGGAGATCAGAATAACCTTTTAAAGCTTTGTAAATAATAGTTATTATTGCTATTCTTAATGATCATAAATAAAATTCAGATATTATTGACATGTGGGTTGTATATTTGTGTTTTACTTAGCAGCATTAATTGAACTAGGAAAGTAATTGTGAAATAGTGGGGTCACCTTGTTTGGTTTCCATATACTGCATACACACAATTCCTTGGTGAAAGAGGGATTCATTGGTGCAGCAAAACTGAAACATTTGAGAATTTATAGTAATACTACATCCTTTCACAGTGAAACCTTCATCATGAGTCATAAAAGTAACTGAAACCTTCCAACACAAGAAAGCAAGCATGCTTGTACTGCAATTGAAATACATTGCATGTTTTGTTATAGTATTATGATTTTGAACACTATGAAATCTTCACTGGAATATTCATGAAAAAAACAAGAAAACTAACAACTCAGTACAATATATGCATAATATAAGTGCTCTTTCAGACGTATGATCACCGGTTTGATCTCAGATTGCAATGCATGGATTGGCCGCACGACTCCCAACCTGAGCATGACAGTCTCATAGAAATATATTATTATTATTTATTAT
Source organism: Anomaloglossus baeobatrachus (assembly GCF_048569485.1). NCBI lineage: Eukaryota > Metazoa > Chordata > Amphibia > Anura > Aromobatidae > Anomaloglossus > Anomaloglossus baeobatrachus. The sequence continues at coordinate 533,285,372 of NC_134358.1, read as the reverse complement.
TATTATTTATTATTATAGCGCCATTTATTCCATGGCGCTTTACAAGTGAAAGAGGGTATACGTACAACAATCATTAACAGTACAAAACAGACTGGTATAGGAGGAGAGAGGACCCTGCCCGCGAGGGCTCACAGTCTACAGGGAATGGGTGATGGTACAATAGGTGAGGACAGAGCTGGTTGCGCAGTGGTGTACTGGACTGAGGGTTATTGTAGGTTGTAGGCTTGTTGGAAGAGATGGGTCTTGAGGTTCCTCTTGAAGCTTTCCACGGTAGGGGAGAGTCTGATATGCTGAGGTAGAGCGTTCCAGAGTATGGGGGAGGCACGAGAGAAATCTTGTACGCGATTGTGGGAAGAGGAGATAAGAGAGGAGTAGAGAAGGAGATCTTGTGAGGATCTGAGGTTGAGAATATATATATATAGATATATATATATCTATATATATATAATTGCCTTATTCTGTCTGTCTGTCTGTCTGTCTTGCTCCAAAATTCTGTCGTTACCACGACAAGATTCTCATTGGCCGCTCGCCTCGCCTCGGCTCCGCCCCACCGCACGGATTGGCCGCTCACCCAGGCTCCGCCCCCACACGGATTGGCCTCTCGCCCCGGCTCCCTGCACGCATTGGCAACTCGGCCACGCCCCGCCCCCCTCACGCATTGCACGCCCGCCATGGCCCCGCCCCCCGCACGCATTCCCCGAACCGACACGGAGCCCCGACTCCCAGGTGAGTGCTGTACCCCCGGGAGCCCACACCAGCGTACGCCGGCAACCCAGCCGACACATACCCTCGCATTGCTGGGGTTGCTGGCGTACGCTGGTGTGGGCTCCCGTGCGTGCGGGGGGCGGGGTACGCTGGTAACCATGGTACACATCGGGTAATATTGTGTAGCATGGTTATCAGCGTACACCGGCTCCTGGTACACATGTGCAGAAGAGAGAAGACAGAAAAAAGAAGACCCCCGATCATACCAGAAGCCGACCGGGAGCAGGTGAGCGCATCAAGGTCCTGCAGCGGCGGAACACACACACACACGCACACACATAAGAACAGACACACACACACACACATCAGATCACACTCACTCTCACACACACCTCACACACACATCAGATCGCATCCACACACTCACAACATCCAGTGATATCGCTTGCTTCTCGGCGGCGATACTGTGCGTGCAGTGACCTTCCAGGACCTGCCGGAGGATGACATGGCCATAAGCATGTGGTAACTCTGGATGTTGTGAGTGTGTGAGCGCGTATGTGCGATATCGTCAATGTGTGTGTGCGTGTATGCGATCGTGTGTGTGCGTGTATGCGATCGTGTGTGTGCGTGTATGCGATCGTGTGTGTGCGTGTATGCGATCGGGTGTGTGTGTGTATGCGATCGGATGTGTGCGTGTATGCGATCTGATGTGTGCGTGTATGCGATCGGATGTGTGCGTGTATGCGATCGGGTGTGTGTGTGTATGCGATCGGATGTGTGCGTGTATGCGATCTGATGTGTGCGTGTATGCGATCGGGTGTGTGTATGCGATCGGATGTGTGCGTGTATGCGATCGTGTGTGTGCGTGTATGCGATCGTGTGTGTGCGTGTATGCGATCGGGTGTGTGTGTGTATGCGATCGGATGTGTGCGTGTATGCGATCTGATGTGTGCGTGTATGCGATCGGATGTGTGCGTGTATGCGATAGGATGTGTGCGTGTATGCGATCGGATGTGTGCGTGTATGCGATCGGATGTGTGCGTGTCGGTAGAAGGCAGAGGAGCACGGCGTCCAGCACAGCTGCTGGGACCGCCCACCGGAGGGCACAGGCAGAAGTGGGGTGTGAGTGTATGCGATCAGATGTGTGCGTGTATACTGTCTGATGTGTGACTGTGCAGCACGATGGGGGGTGCGCAGCATGGGGGATGGAGCACGATAGGGAGTGCGCAGCATGAGGGATGGAGCACGATGGGGAGTGCACAGCATGGGGGATGGAGCACGATGGGGAGTGCGCAGCATGGGGTATGGAGCACGATGGGGAGTGTGCAGCATGGGGGATGGAGCACGATGGGGAGTGCGCAGCATGGGGGATGGAGCACGATGGGGAGTGTGCAGCATGGGGGATGGAGCACGATGGGGGGTGCACAGCATCGGGGATGGAGCACGATGGGGGGTGCGCAGCATGGGGGATGGAGCACGATGGGGAGTGCGCAGCATGGGGGATGGAGCACGATGGGGGGTGCGCAGCATGGGGGATGGAGCACGATGGGGGGTGCGCAGCATGGGGGATGGAGCACGATGGGGGGTGCGCAGCATGGGGGATGGAGCACGATGGGGGGTGCGCAGCATGGGGGATGGAGCACGATGGGGATGCACACCTCCCCTCAAAACACACACACACCGCCACACGCGCACCGCACAACACACCACACACACACACTGGGAACCACAAACACCGCCGTACACAGACACCCACACACACACAGACAACGCCGCACACACACAACACCCAACACACAAACACTGCGGCATACACAAATATACGCACATACCGCGCAACACACACACATTGCACAAAACATACCTCCCCCCAAAACACACACACACACCCCACACCCACACAAACCGCGCAACACACACAGCACCACACACAGACAACACTGCAGACACACAGCGCTCCACAAACAACGCAACACACAAAGCAACACACATACAACACCACTCTCACACCCCCCCACCCAGACAACACCCAGAACATTTACAGCGCCCTACACAAACACTTGGCAACTACACACAACAACATCGATATATGTAACAAAAATCATACATTAACTACACAATAAATTCTAGAATACCCGATGCGTAGAATCGGGCCACCTTCTAGTATATATATATATATATATATATATATATATATATATATATAAAGCTGTTTGCTCGAGTCAGGAGATGAGTGGCCAATCCATACATTGAGATTTGAGATCAGACTGATGATAATGGATGTAAAAAAGATCCTACATGTTGTCTTTCCTGGGTGTTATCATTACCTGTGGGAGTGGGCCAGGTCCACATTATTTTTTTAGCAAAGTGATAGACAGAGCCAAACTGTAAAAGTCCGGATCCGCGCAGCTTCAAATGCACCCAAGTGCCAGGCCCGAGCCCGGAATTTTCTGGGAATTTCGGCTAATGATCCAGATCCGGCACTTGGGAAATAAAAAACAAATAAAGGGAAAAAAAAGAAAATAAGAATGAAGCAAGTGCATAATACTTAACAAAGCTCCGCAGCTGCTCATTCACTTGCTGTATCATAACTTGGGGGGGACCCTACGCCAAATTGTTTTAATTTATTCTTTTTTACACTACAATAGTGACTCACAGACTGCGTCTGTGATTGGTTGCAGTCAGACGCTGTCACACAGGTTGTTGGCGCATCTGACTGCAACCAATCATAGATGCCAGGACAGCCGCTGGGCGGGCAAAGCAGAGCATATGCATGACCAATAATGAGCAGAACCAGAAGTGAATGAGCGGCCTGGAAGCAGTTACAGCCACGCCGGAGCCTTGGTAAGTATGAAGCGCTTGGTCCTATCCCCCTGTGCCTTCTACCACCATTTTTAATCGCCGGATTCTGGTCTCCATAGACTTTATGGGAACGGGCTTCCGGCCAGATAACCAGGATTTCTGTTTTTTTTAACCCAGTTAGACCTGCCAGTCCCGATTATCTGCGAGTTCCCCCATCACTAATTAGCACGCTTGTCTCCTATATCAGATAAAACGTGACCTTGTTGCCCAAAGGGCTTTTTTTTTCTCCACGGCTGAGAATTTGCACTATTAATTTTAGAATTATGCAGTATAACACTTAAATAATTTAGTGTTAATTGTCCCATTTGTCAGCTTGTTCACGCAGCCTTCTGTGTAAAAAAAGACTGGGGGCTTGATTTACTAAGTGTGTATACCAGTCTTAGTGAAGGTATTGTTGGAGTAAAATACGCCTAATTCATTAGGAGGTGCCCACCTCTTAATTAAATAGATGCACTTCACAGCTGACATGCGCCTCCAACCAAAAATATTACTCTAGTCAGGGACTGGAGTACGTCTGACCTAATTTACAAAAGTGAAGTAAATATAAATGAATTTGCCAGGCGATCTCCGCTTCGTTCCACTCCACCCACTTTGAAGAACCTGGATGGGACTGGTATTAAAATGTCAAAAGTTGCATTTTTGGGTAACTTGGAACGCGCAAACATTTTGCAACATTTCAAGATGTTTTATAACAGAATTCAGGCATAAACACCTTCGATTAATTGGGTCCTTGAAATGTGTCCAGTTGTCTGATGTGATCTTACTTCTATGTTATATGTATTATTACATGTTATTTGTATTGCATCTCTATATTTTGTATTAGGTATACCAAATGGACATTCATATATCTATCTATATTCTAAAACCATAGGTGTCTTAAAATGTAACTCACTTCCGAATGGAAAGATATAGAACAGGATAGTACGAATAGAACCTTATAAAAAATGAATAATAATAATTAAGAAAATGTCTTTATTTACGCCAAAGCCAAGCAACACTAGTCTGTCCTCCTCCTCCTAGACCTGTTTTCTGCCTTTTACGCTGTGGACCATTCCCTCTTGTTACAGATTGACTCATCTCTTGGTATCACAGACTTGGCACTATCCTGGATCACTTCATATCTAACGGACTGGACTTTCAGCGTCTCTCTCTCTCATTCTCTCTCTCTCACACTACCTCCACATCTCGCCCCCTATCTGTAGATTTCCCTCAAGGTTCGGTTCTATGATCACTGCTGTTGTCCATCTACACTTTTGGCCTGGGACAGCTCATAGAGTCCCATGACTTCCAGTATCATATTATGCTGATGATAAGCAGACCTACCTCTCTGACCCTGATATCATCTCCTTACTAACTAAAATCACACAATGTCTATTTGCTATTTCATGCTTCTTTTCTGCTCGATTTTCTAAAACTGAACATGGAAAAAACTGAATTCATCTTTCCCCACCTCAGTCTACCACTCCACCTGACCTATCCATAAAAGTCAATGGCTGCTCACTCTACCCAGTCCTGCGTGCTTGCTGCCTGGAGGTAACCCTTGACTCTGCTCTCTCCTTCAAGCCACATATGTACCTTCTGCCGACTCTAACTTAAAAATATTTCCCAGATCTGAACATTCCTTGATCAAGAATCTGCAAAAACACTAGTGCATGCCCTCATTATCTCAACTTCCTCAACTACTACAACCTCCTGCTCTGTGGCCTCTCTTCTAACACTCTTGTATCCCTACAATCTTTTTTAAACTCTGCAGCCCGACTAATCCACCTGTCCCCCTGCTATTCCCCAGCCACTCCTCTCTGCCAACCTCTAAACTGGCTTCCCATTGCCCAAAGACTTCATTTCAAAACACAAACCATGACATACAAAGCCACCCATAATCTGTTTCCTCCATACATCTGTGACCTAGTCTGCCGGTACCTACCTGCACACAACCTCCGATCTTCACAATATCTCCTTCTCTCCTCTCCTCTTAACTCCTCTTCCCACAATCACATACAAGATTTCTCCTGTACCTCTCCCATACTCTGGAACTCTACCACAACACATCAGACTCCCCTACTGTAGAAACATTCAAAAGGAACCTGAAGATGCACCACTTCTGACAAGCCTACAACCTACAGTAACGCTCAGTCCACTATAGTGTTGCATGATCCATTCTACCCTCACCTACTGTATCCTCACCCCCTTCCTTGTAGACTGTGAGCCCTCGTGGGCAGGGTCCTCTCTCCTCCTTTACCAGTCTGTGCCTTGAATTGTTCACGATTATTGTACTTGTCTATGTATGACCCTTTTTCACATATAAAGCGCTGTGGAATAAATGGTGCTATCATAATAAATCTTAATAATAATTTAAACAAAAATTAGTGATAAGTTAAAATAACAGCAGTGCCTCAACCTTGAAGGGCACTAGGGAGTACAAGTATACACAGACAACTACATATGAAATTAAAATAAGGGAAATCCGAACTCAATTTGCATGTCAGTGATTGTATCTATATTAATGTGGTATTAAAATTATTCTGTAACAAAATCAGTTTGATATATATATAGGTATATGTAGTAAATAAAAGACCTACAAATTACATTGATTATAGAGATATACAGATACTGTATGAGTTAAATTCACAAAATTGAAGTGCAATATACTAGTTATGTATGTGTTCATTAAGGATTTGCCTGTGACAGATTAACAGCAGTAATGACTGTGTCTATCTACCCCGATGCGCGTTTCAAAAGACTCCCTCGGGGCGTGGATTTACTCATACATTATCTGTATACCTCTAGACTAGCTGTTTGAAACCGGGGCCCCTAAGCTTAAAAATGAGAGGAGCAGAAGTGATTGGCTTCCTTACATGTGATCAAAGATGCCTAATGAGCAGGCAGAGGTTAACTCTTGCTAGCCTCTCTATGAATGAGCAGACAGCAGGTTGATGCCCAGGTCTGCCTGAGTTGATCAGAAAAACCATCAGACGGAATTTCAAACCTTGCAATGTGAACAGAGCCTGACGCTCTGACAGTCAGCGAGTTTTGAGCAAAACTCTGTGTGACACTTTCTCTCTCATGTAGTATGCGATCTCTTATGCTCAGCGGGGAACTCTCGATCTCCTCTCACCCATGTGTATTTTCCTAGCAATTAAGTGTTTTCCAGTATAGAGATTTGCATAAATGTATTCAATGCAAATCTAAATTTTGTATGTAAAGCACCAAACTGAGATTAAAAAAATGCCTTTTATGAATTATATTAAAAGATTAAAAATGTTAATGTGAAATCCCATAACCAAAATTAAGAGTAAGATAACTGACGCCGTAGAGCATGAATTTATGTGATCCATTAGGCCAAAGAAATTCTCCTAGGCCCTTTAACAATCACCCATTAGCCACAAAATGGGAGATAAATCAAAAAAAGCTTTACCAATATGCTTTTATAACATTTAAGTACGCAATATAATCAGGATATCTCATGTCCAACATATAACCACAAGAATGTAGGACAGACATGAAATGATTTCACCACATCTCTGCGTCTGTCCAGCGGTAAATAGCCTCTTGATAACCAGTCATGACAGGCAGGAATACGGTCAGTGTCTAAATACAGGTCTCAACTAGTCCTCAACCAAAATAAGTCCCGCTCTGACAAGGACAGTCCACAGCTATCCCTACTTGCAACTGCTCCATCTTGATAAGACAAGCGCCTCCTGACGCGTTTCACTTTTTCAGATCATCAGGGGAGAAATAAACACTTAGTGTGCCGTATCATCCATCCGTCCATCCATTCATTCTGGACGGATTCTTGACACCTGCTGCTGACGCAACCTATTGCCAGAGACTGTTGCTCCCGTTCCCGTGCGGCCAGCTGACGCAACACCTGAGTGGCACTCGGACGCATACCTGCAGCGTAACACCCTCACCACTAGGGGCTCTGGAGAACACCAGGCTCAGGTCCTTGGTCGAGCCCCACTGGGTTTTCTGTGTGTTGCGGCCCAGTAGGTTCACTAACATCTTTGCTCGCCCAACGAGCATAACAGATGTGTCTACCTCATGAGAGCAGCAAGTACTTTTATGTGCACTAACTTCACTTGTATCCAGTCAAGAACATTGATGCAAAACATCCATAACATTTTTTTTATTTATTAGCAATATATCAAACATAACACTTGGCATTATAAGGCAAACAAGAAATGCAAAACTGCACCCTCCATCTACTGGGGAGGGCGGGTGAAGAAGCACTAAGCATACAATAAATGTTAACAGGCACTAGCACAGTTGCCATAAAAAATTGCAAGCAGTCCTAAGGGGGCAACTATTAAACTGGAAGTGATCTATAACAGGCTCACATGGACAATATTCATAGTCAAAAATGATTACATAAGGAGCACTAACCAGTTACAATATCCAATCAATATATTAATCAATTGATACACAAAGTAGATCAAAAAGTATTTTACATATATATACACACCTCATTAGCCTGCCTCCTGATGAAGCCCAGGTGAAACGCGTTGAGGCGCGGTGGGGTGTGAGAAACATTGAGCCACTAATCAGGTCTGTACTCATATTGCATTCATATGCTGCCATTGATCTGTGTATTATAACAAAATTGCTGTGTTTATTTTATGGTTCACTATCTGCATTCATATATTTGGTAGCTGCCAACTAGGTTTGCACTTGGATTGTGCCTATATGCTGTCACTTGGTATTTGTAATATAAAAAATCTTTTTGCTATGCCCACGTTAGGCTGGCTATCTGTATCCATGCTTGTAGTAGAAGAGCTATATTCCCCCTTCTGGTGCATGTCAGCTTGATTAGGTTGCGAACCATTAGAGGTCCATATGCACTGGATATAGGACCTAAACTAACTAATGGTCATATTATATAGATGGGGATGATATACTTTCCCGCAATATGGACGCATGGAGCGTGTCTAATGCTAGTGTGGCACAGAAATTTACTATGCTAAATGGGTGTCTATGGCATCCAAATGCATGAGATCTAAAAATTACATACTGTTTTTGTAATGCTGAGGTTAAGTGACTATAAATACATTATATGCTTATTACATTTGGCAGTGATGTCCTGCGGCGCATGAACTACTTTTCATATAACTCTGTAAGGTGTGAATAAATGCGCTGCCGGACACCGCGGCCAATGAGGGGTGTATATATATGTAAAATACTTTTTGATCTACTTTGTGTATCAATTGATTAATATATTGATTGGATATTGTAACTGGTTAGTGCTCCTTATGTAATCATTTTTGACTATGAATATTGTCTATTGTTATACCTGTTATAGATCACTTCCAGTTTAATAGTTGCCCCCTTAGGACTGCTTGCAATTTTTTTTGGCAACTGTGCTAGTTAGTACCTGTTAACATTTATTGTATGCTTAGTGTTTCTTCACCCGCCCCTAAGTGAAGTTAGTGCTGCATAGGATGCTATCCTTTATGACTTTCTGGTGAGAACATGTGGACCATGTGTTGCTACTTTTATCTGCAGTAGCTCTCTCAGGAAATAAATTGAAAAAACATACAGTGGGTACGGAAAGTATTCAGACCCCTTTAAATTTTTCACTCTCTGTTTCATTGCAGCCATTTGGTAAATTCAAAAAAGTTTATTTTTTTCTCATTAATGTACACTCTGTGCCCCATCCCCCATCTTGACAGAAAAAACAGAAATGTAGAATTTTTTTGCCAATTTATTAAAGAAGAAAAACTTAAATATCACATGGTCATAAGTATTTAGACCCTTTGCTCAGACACTCATATTTAAGCCACATGCTGTCCATTTCCTTGTCATCCTCCTTTAGATGGTTCTACCCCTTCATTGGAGTCCAGCTGTGTTTAATGAAACTGATAGGACTTGATTTGGAAAGGCGCACACCTGTCTATTTAAGACCTCACAGCTCACAGTGCATGTCAGACCAAATGTGAATCATGAGGTCAAAGGAACTGCCCAAGGAGCTCAGAGACAGAATTGTGGCAAGACACAGATCTCGCAAAGGTTACAAAAGAATTTCTGTAGTACTCAAGGTTCCTAAGAGCACAGTGACCTCCATAATCCTTAAATGTAAGAAGTTTGGGACCACCAGAACTGAGCAATCATGGGAGAAGAGCCTCGGTTAGAGAGGTAAAGAAGAACCCCAAGATCACTGTGGCTGAGCTCCAGAGATGCAGTAGGGAGAAGGGTGAAAGTTCCACAAAGTCAACTGTCAGTGCAGCCCTCCACCAGTTGGGCCTTTATGGCAGAGTGGCCCGACGGAAGCCTCTCCTCAATGCAAGGCATATGAAAGCCTGCATAGAGTTTGCAAAAACACACATGAAGGACTCCCAGACTACGAGAAATAAGATTCTCTAGTCTGATGAGATGAAGATAGAACTTTTTGGTAATAATTCTAAGCAGTATGTGTGGAGAAAAACAGGCATTGCTCATCATCTGCCCAATATAATCCCAACAGTTAAGCATGATGGTGGCAGCATCATGCTATGGGGGTGTTTTTCAGCTGCAGGGACAAGACGACTGGTTGCAATAGAAGGAAAGATGTATGTGGCCAAGTACAGAGATATCCTGGAAGAAAACCTCTTCCAGAGTGATCTTGACGTGGCTGAAAGTTCACCTTCCAACAAGACAATGACCCTAAGTACACAGCTAAAATAACAACGGAGTGGCTTCAGAACAACTCTATGACTATTCTTGACTGGCCCAGCCCTGACCTAAACCCAATTGAGCATCTCTGGAGAGACCTGAAAATGGCTGTCCACCAACATTCACCATCCAACCTGACGGCACTGGAGAGGATCTGCAAGGAAGAATGGCAGAGGATCCCCAAATCCATTTGTGAAAAACTTGTTGCATCATTCCCAAGAAGCTCCAAAGGGTGCTTCTACTCAATACTGAGCAAAGGGTCTGAATACTTATGACCATGTGATATTTAAGTTTTTCTTTTTTAAAAAATTTGCCAAAATTTCGACATTTCTGGGGGGTTTTTCTGTCAAAATGGGGTGCAGAGTGTACATTAATGAGAAAAAAAATGAACTTTTTTGATGTTACCAAAAGGCTGCAATGAAACAAATAGTGAAAAATTTAAAGGGTTATGAATACTTTCCATACCCACTTTATGTTTGTTTTATGTTTATGTTTATGTTTGAAAGGTGATATCCTACTTGAATGGCATCAGGCTTTGTCCACAGGCTATATATATACTTCATGCAGCATTTGCTTGGACCTGTCCCGCCCACAGCCATGACTCAGTCATGGGTACGGGACTGCAATAGACCAGGTGAGTGCTACTGAGAGCAGTTCTGCTATTTATATGTGAGGCCGCATGGCACATTTTATAAAAATATTTTAGTGTAGGACTGCTTCAAATGAGATTTGCCGTGACGTGGCGAAGCAGCTCAAGAAATTGCAATTTTTTGCCAAAAATCTCAAAAAAAAAAAAAATTTTATAATGCAGTTTGGAATATTTGATGCCTTAGTGCACATTGGTGCTGGCTCTTTGTTGTTTCTTTGTTGAATTGGTCGGTGGTTGACCTCCACCTTGCTATGCACCCCAATTTGGGATGTATTCCATCTGTATAGATTTTGGCGTTTGGTGACTGTTCACATTGGGTCATCAGGCTTTGTCCACAGGCTATATATATACTTCATGCAGCATTTGCTTGGACCTGTCCCGCCCACAGCCATGACTCAGTCATGGGTACGGGACTGCAATAGACCAGGTGAGTGCTACTGAGAGCAGTTCTGCTATTTATATGTGAGGCCGCATGGCACATTTTATAAAAATATTTTAGTGTAGGACTGCTTCAAATGAGATTTGCCGTGACGTGGCGAAGCAGCTCAAGAAATTGCAATTTTTTGCCAAAAATCTCAAAAAAAAAAATTTTATAATGCAGTTTGGAATATTTGATGCCTTAGTGCACATTGGTGCTGGCTCTTTGTTGTTTCTTTGTTGAATTGGTCGGTGGTTGACCTCCACCTTGCTATGCACCCCAATTTGGGATGTATTCCATCTGTATAGATTTTGGCGTTTGGTGACTGTTCACATTGGGTCATCAGGCTTTGTCCACAGGCTATATATATACTTCATGCAGCATTTGCTTGGACCTGTCCCGCCCACAGCCATGACTCAGTCATGGGTACGGGACTGCAATAGACCAGGTGAGTGCTACTGAGAGCAGTTCTGCTATTTATATGTGAGGCCGCATGGCACATTTTATAAAAATATTTTAGTGTAGGACTGCTTCAAATGAGATTTGCCGTGACGTGGCGAAGCAGCTCAAGAAATTGCAATTTTTTGCCAAAAATCTCAAAAAAAAAATTTTATAATGCAGTTTGGAATATTTGATGCCTTAGTGCACATTGGTGCTGGCTCTTTGTTGTTTCTTTGTTGAATTGGTCGGTGGTTGACCTCCACCTTGCTATGCACCCCAATTTGGGATGTATTCCATCTGTATAGATTTTGGCGTTTGGTGACTGTTCACATTGGGTCATCAGGCTTTGTCCACAGGCTATATATATACTTCATGCAGCATTTGCTTGGACCTGTCCCGCCCACAGCCATGACTCAGTCATGGGTACGGGACTGCAATAGACCAGGTGAGTGCTACTGAGAGCAGTTCTGCTATTTATATGTGAGGCCGCATGGCACATTTTATAAAAATATTTTAGTGTAGGACTGCTTCAAATGAGATTTGCCGTGACGTGGCGAAGCAGCTCAAGAAATTGCAATTTTTTGCCAAAAATCTCAAAAAAAAAAAAAAAAAAAAATTTTATAATGCAGTTTGGAATATTTGATGCCTTAGTGCACATTGGTGCTGGCTCTTTGTTGTTTCTTTGTTGAATTGGTCGGTGGTTGACCTCCACCTTGCTATGCACCCCAATTTGGGATGTATTCCATCTGTATAGATTTTGGCGTTTGGTGACTGTTCACATTGGGTCATCAGGCTTTGTCCACAGGCTATATATATACTTCATGCAGCATTTGCTTGGACCTGTCCCGCCCACAGCCATGACTCAGTCATGGGTACGGGACTGCAATAGACCAGGTGAGTGCTACTGAGAGCAGTTCTGCTATTTATATGTGAGGCCGCATGGCACATTTTATAAAAATATTTTAGTGTAGGACTGCTTCAAATGAGATTTGCCGTGACGTGGCGAAGCAGCTCAAGAAATTGCAATTTTTTGCCAAAAATCTCAAAAAAAAAAATTTTATAATGCAGTTTGGAATATTTGATGCCTTAGTGCACATTGGTGCTGGCTCTTTGTTGTTTCTTTGTTGAATTGGTCGGTGGTTGACCTCCACCTTGCTATGCACCCCAATTTGGGATGTATTCCATCTGTATAGATTTTGGCGTTTGGTGACTGTTCACATTGGGTCATCAGGCTTTGTCCACAGGCTATATATATACTTCATGCAGCATTTGCTTGGACCTGTCCCGCCCACAGCCATGACTCAGTCATGGGTACGGGACTGCAATAGACCAGGTGAGTGCTACTGAGAGCAGTTCTGCTATTTATATGTGAGGCCGCATGGCACATTTTATAAAAATATTTTAGTGTAGGACTGCTTCAAATGAGATTTGCCGTGACGTGGCGAAGCAGCTCAAGAAATTGCAATTTTTTGCCAAAAATCTCAAAAAAAAAAAATTTTATAATGCAGTTTGGAATATTTGATGCCTTAGTGCACATTGGTGCTGGCTCTTTGTTGTTTCTTTGTTGAATTGGTCGGTGGTTGACCTCCACCTTGCTATGCACCCCAATTTGGGATGTATTCCATCTGTATAGATTTTGGCGTTTGGTGACTGTTCACATTGGGTCATCAGGCTTTGTCCACAGGCTATATATATACTTCATGCAGCATTTGCTTGGACCTGTCCCGCCCACAGCCATGACTCAGTCATGGGTACGGGACTGCAATAGACCAGGTGAGTGCTACTGAGAGCAGTTCTGCTATTTATATGTGAGGCCGCATGGCACATTTTATAAAAATATTTTAGTGTAGGACTGCTTCAAATGAGATTTGCCGTGACGTGGCGAAGCAGCTCAAGAAATTGCAATTTTTTGCCAAAAATCTCAAAAAAAAAAAATTTTATAATGCAGTTTGGAATATTTGATGCCTTAGTGCACATTGGTGCTGGCTCTTTGTTGTTTCTTTGTTGAATTGGTCGGTGGTTGACCTCCACCTTGCTATGCACCCCAATTTGGGATGTATTCCATCTGTATAGATTTTGGCGTTTGGTGACTGTTCACATTGGGTCATCAGGCTTTGTCCACAGGCTATATATATACTTCATGCAGCATTTGCTTGGACCTGTCCCGCCCACAGCCATGACTCAGTCATGGGTACGGGACTGCAATAGACCAGGTGAGTGCTACTGAGAGCAGTTCTGCTATTTATATGTGAGGCCGCATGGCACATTTTATAAAAATATTTTAGTGTAGGACTGCTTCAAATGAGATTTGCCGTGACGTGGCGAAGCAGCTCAAGAAATTGCAATTTTTTGCCAAAAATCTCAAAAAAAAAAAATTTTATAATGCAGTTTGGAATATTTGATGCCTTAGTGCACATTGGTGCTGGCTCTTTGTTGTTTCTTTGTTGAATTGGTCGGTGGTTGACCTCCACCTTGCTATGCACCCCAATTTGGGATGTATTCCATCTGTATAGATTTTGGCGTTTGGTGACTGTTCACATTGGGTCATCAGGCTTTGTCCACAGGCTATATATATACTTCATGCAGCATTTGCTTGGACCTGTCCCGCCCACAGCCATGACTCAGTCATGGGTACGGGACTGCAATAGACCAGGTGAGTGCTACTGAGAGCAGTTCTGCTATTTATATGTGAGGCCGCATGGCACATTTTATAAAAATATTTTAGTGTAGGACTGCTTCAAATGAGATTTGCCGTGACGTGGCGAAGCAGCTCAAGAAATTGCAATTTTTTGCCAAAAATCTCAAAAAAAAAAAAAAAAATTTTATAATGCAGTTTGGAATATTTGATGCCTTAGTGCACATTGGTGCTGGCTCTTTGTTGTTTCTTTGTTGAATGGCATCATGCAATTGTTTGTGTTCAAAGACTGCATGTCTGCAAAATTGATTTTATGTGTCCGTTAACAATAAGTATGTCTGATCTGGTGGAACCTACTTATTAGAACGTGTGTCTTTATACAATACTTTTGACTACCGGTATATGTCATTAATTATACAGAGGGTTCATTATACAAAGCTGGCCATACACAAAAGGAATAAGTTGGCCTAAATAGATTGTCTTAATCACTTTGGCCTACCATTGTTTGAAAATGACTCGATTGTTCGCTATGTTTGTCAGACAATGGTATATATGATTGATTGTATTTTTTGCAGTTGTCAGCTGAAATCACATATCTATGGCATGGTGGGAAGTTTACTCCAAATTATTTACAACTAATAATTTACCACTTTGTAAAACCAACATTGTTCATGTGCATTTTTTTTTTAAATTTCTTCCCTAATCTATTACTTAAGCCTGGTATATTGATGGTTAGATAGTTTATATGATGCTGCCAACACTATTCTTTTATATATGATGTAAAAACAATATCAGTGACCAATAAAAGGCATAAAAGACAATAGCTACTAATCAGCTAATTTTCCACATTGCATTACATTTTCCATGTGCAAAGCAACTTAAGTGCTCATTTACATTTAATATTGAAAAAATTCTGTCTGTAGTAAAAGCCCTAGATAGTTTGTTTTCTTTTAATGAGAAATAGTACATGGTGGAAACTTAGCAAGCAATCTACTGTAGGTGGGTCCGTCATATAATGACTACGATTATAAATGACAAAAAAAGAGTATCTAGTATATCAAAACTGTAATATAAATGGTACAATAAGCAACAAATGACAGCTACTGTAAAAATGGCTTTTTTCCTTTGTGTTATATGTACAAAAATAAATTAAAAAATGAAACTTCAATAGTGTAGCTTCAGATGGGCCACTGAGATCACGGAGCCCGGGGCAACAGCCCATTTTGTCCCCCCGATAGGTATACTATTGACAAGCAGGTATATATGTGTGCTATATATTTCATTAATTTGCATAAAGTTGCATTTCTTAATAAATTTGTTGTACTGCTAGTGACCCAACCCTCTTGAGCATACCTCTGAAAACCTTTGTGGGGAACAGAGTAAAAAGATTGTTGTGCAAATACCACACACTGCAAAATATTATTGCAGGCTGCTCCATTATTCCCTTCAAATGTAATAAAATCTGCAATATAGGCAGTCTCTTGATATTTAAAGTATGTTTCAGTGATTATTGCCCAAATTAAAATTCCTTTTTTATTATCGTCAGTTCTTTCATCAAATATATAACAGATCCAAGTTAACTTGCGCCAATAAATATCATGAATCTCTTTAATGAGCCAAATGAATTTACAATCATTAACCATAATAACTGCTGCAGTACTAAAAACAATCCGTTCTGAGAGATCAAATGATCAAATTAACTAAAAAATTATCTCCAATGGTCAGAATAGTTATCATACAAAAAGTGTACGGGATAATGAAAATGAATATTAAACAAAATCTAAATAATTCTTTGTAGAAAGTAATAATAATAATAATATAATAATAATAATTAAAAAAAAAAGTATCTTGCATTATGAAAAATATGTTTTGTGTGTGTCGCTTCGCAACAAGCACTCAAATTCTTTACATCTAGAGCTGTGCTTGAAAGTTTCAGAATGTTCTTTATTTTTGCATAAATTTGACTAATCAGTTCTAACAAGATTTTAAAGTACATAAAGTAATAAAAATGAGTTAAACAATAATAGACTTGGTCATATATTTTGTTGAGGAAAATTATTCAATATCCCATGTGTAACAAAGCACTGTCAGTGGAAAGCTGGCAGCTCTTGAAAGAGTTTCCAGGGACAGGCTTTTTGCAAGCCACTTTGATTAGCAAGTCCCAAGTGAAATTTGTCTTTTACCCTTTAATCCCTATGCAGAGTTCTGGGTTGCATCCATGGAGTGACTGTTGGCCGATTGAAATGCCAGGTCAGAACCAGGAGCTCAAAGTCAGGAACAACATCAAGAGGCAGCTGGGTAGTCAAAACACAGGCCGTGGTCAAGGACGAGAATAAACAAGCTCAGACAACAAGCAGAGTAGCAAAGCTGAAACAGAGCGAGTAAAACCTATAATTGGAAGCCGGAGACTGACTGCTAAGGGTTTAAAAGGAGGAGAACCTCGCCCACGGCTTACAGCAATGAGCTAATTACACTAACCAGCCTTCCACTGCAAAATACAGTTGAACTGTAGGAAAGACAAGTCTCAGCATCAGTGCAGCGCGGCCTAGTGACAAAAGTCACCACATGTCATTGTGACAAATGTCTATAGGGATTAACAGATCATTTGAAAGGGAAATTGCAGTCTGGTTTTTCAATTAATTCCTTCCCGACAATTGACATAAATTTATATAATTGTTGGGAAGGGGTTTCCACAAAACAACATAAATATATGTTATGGAGATAGCAAGGATTCAGGGGCCCTGCATGCATGATAGCTGGTGGGAGCTTGGCGTAAATGATAGCCGAGGTCCGGCTGTCACAGCCAGGGACTGTCCCAGTGCCAATCCTGGCTGTTGAACCCCATAGATGTCGTGATCAATGGTGATTGCCACAATTAGGAGACAGGGAGAGGGAGTGCACTCCCTCTCAAACCAGATCAGGACCCCAGGGGACACATTGTTGCCACGGCAACCTGAGGTCATCATGATGACCTCCGAGTCAGCCAACAACGGCAACCCTGTTAGACCATGCCAGGAACATGGTCCAAGATGCTTCTGTCAGTGCAGTACTGACAGATATGATGTATTGTAATGCTTGTGCATTGCAATATATTACATCAGGGATCAGACTAATAAAAGTTAATGTATCATATAGGGACTAAGTAAAAAAAGTGGAAGTAAATTGTAAAACTATTTTTAAAAAATCAGAAAATAAAGCTAAAAAATTGCTAAAAATAAATACATAACCCCTTATTCGGGCCAAGGCCATGAACAATCCTCTCTCCGTTTTGGGGAAGGGGAAAGCCAAGATTCCTGAGTTAGACGATATAGCTTGGGATGACATAGTCGAATCCCACACCTTGGTATCTCCTGCAATTAACAATAGACTCATTCAACTATACATTATCCACCAGAGCTATATCCCTCCTGTAAGACAAAATAAAATGAAAAACATGGTTGGGGACGGGTGCCCGAGGTGTGGAAGAGATGGTGCAGATTTTTGGCATATGATATGGAATGTCGTTTTGTCTACTCCTATTGGAGGGATCTTACAATTGCACTCTCCTCGATACTAGGGAAAGTGGTCCCTATGACTCCGATCCTTTGTTTGTTTGGAGCATTGAATGCTAACTCCTGGTCCCAATCCGAGAATTATTTATTAAAGAAGGTCCTGTTCCTGGCCCGAAAGGGCATAATACTAAATTGGATGAACCCTCGCCCTCCTTCTAAAGCTTCTTGGATCGCCCTTGTGAATGCCATAATCCCTCTAGAACAATTTGTGTTCAAGAACTGGGGCTCTATAAATAAATTTGAGAAAATTTGGGGCGGGTGGTTGAGGTCACCCTTGACGGGGGGTTCGCCCAGTTCCCTGGATACAAATTTACAAGCCCTTTTGTCTTAAAATCCTCTCTCTGTTATGACATGCACTCGGGCATGGGAATCCTATGGGATGTATCGGTTTACATGCTAGTGGTGTGACACGGTCCCCAGCACTAGATAACCATATGCCTTGACTATATGGTAATCTATTTTTTGGATATAACCTGTGATTGTATACATTTACACCATCAAATGCTCACCTTTTATCTTCTATGTACAATTTGCTAAGTTGATTGCTGATACTATGTCATACTTATCCTACAATAAAACGTGTTTAAAAAAAATAAATACATAACAAAAAAAGTACACACATTTGGTATCAACGCATACGGAACAACACGATATATAAAACTCACACTAGTTAACTTCTTCACTAAAAATATATATATATATATGTATTGTAAAAGCTATGTCTTTTCATCATCCAGCTGACAAAAAAGTTAAATAAAACGAGATCAAAAAGTGATATGTAACATGTAGAGATAAGCAAACCTGAAGTTCGGTGTTCGATATGAACTCAGACTTTCTCAAGAAATCAGAGTTCGGATTCAGAGTTCGGGTGATTTACGTTTGCAAACCATTCGTGCGAGCATGGCTGTGCTTAGTTATGCACAGTGCTCGGCCCAGTGCAAGTTGCTTGCAGTGTTTAAATAGTTTGCACTGGGGGTAACAACAGCGTGATCAGATATAGCGTGCACCCCTCCAAAAAATGGAAAAAACCCTGTCCACCCTCTCCCAAAAGTGTTCTGTTTATGGCTGGCTGCATGTTGACGGAGACCCGAACTTCCAATCAGTGACTTCAAATGAAGTTCAGGTCAAGATCGGGTCCAAAACTGAACTTTAATGGAGTTCAGCTGGACTACAAGGACCCAGACTTCCACGGGTCTGATCATCTCTAGTAACAAGCTACATCTAGTAACAAGTTACATCTCTAGTAACAGCTACATATAGCTACATCTGCAAAAAAATAATAAAAGCTATAACTCTCAGAATTCAGCAATGTAAAAACAATATTTTACATATAAAATTGTCTTTATGGTGTAAAAGTGGCAAAACATAAAATAATACAATATAAATAGGTATCACTGCATATGTACTGACCCGAAGAGTAAAGGTGTCATAATAATTTTACGACTCGGTGAATGGCATAAAAAATTTCTGATTTAATGTTTCTTCTTGATTCTGCTCACGAAAAGCAGAATAGAAAGGAATAACTAAATAATTTGTGGCCCAAAATGTTCCCAATAAAAAATAAAACTCATGCCGCAAAATATAATACTCTGTCGGCAGAAAAGTACCAAAAAATGACATTTTTGTGTACTCACCGTAAAATGTCTTTCTTGGAGCCTTTCATTGGGGGACACAGACAGTGGGTAGTATGGTGTCTCCAGGGGAGGCGTGACACTAGATTGAAAAAGTGTTAGCTCCTCCTCCAACAGCATATACCCTAGCTAGGCAGGAAACTAGCTCAGTTTGGTGTAAAAGCAGTAGGAGAAGAACAACGAAAACACAAGGGTGGGAGCTGTGTCCCCCAATGAAAGGCTCCAAGAAAGACATTTTACAGTGAGTACACAAAAATGTCATTTCCTTTCTCGCCTTTTCATTGGGGGACACAGACAGTGGGACGTCCCAAAGCAGTCCCTGGGTGGGAACTGAACTATTAACAGTGCATAACATCAGACTAAGAGCTGACTAACAACTGCAACTGCAGTGAACACATATCAGAATACTGTCAAAACCGAGCAGTGGCCACTTATAAATGGGCCACTGCTGCCTGAAGGACTTGTCTTCCAAGATCAGCATCCGCAGAAGCATGCGAATCCACTCTGTAGAATTTTGTAAACGTGTGCACACTGGACCAGGTAGCGGCCTTGCAAAGTTGGGCCTCCGAAGCCTGATGGCGGATAGCCCAGGAAGCACCCACTGCTCGCGTAGAGTGGGCCCGCACAGATTGAGGGGGAACAGAACCTCGTGCTTTGTATGCCTCACAGACGGCAGTCCTGATCCATCGAGAAATCGTGGATTTAGAAGCCTGGTTGCCCTCTTTGTGTCCTTCCGAGAGGACGAAGAGGGCATCAGACTTGCGCAACGGCGCTGTTCTGGTGATGTAGATCCGCAAAGCCCTAACAAGATCTAGAGTGTGAAGGGCTTTTTCAAAGGAGTGGACCGGGGCCGGACAGAATGACGGCAACACAATGTCTTTGTTCAAGTGGAAAGAAGATACGACCTTCGGAAGAAAGACAGGGGAAGGCCGAAGGACCACCTTATCGTGATGGAATATCAGGTAAGGTGAGCGACAGGAAGGGGCCGCCAGTTCGGACACTCGTCTGATAGAGGTAATGGCGACTAAAAAGGCAACCTTCCAAGAGAGACGTTGAAGAGAGATTTCTCTTAAAGGTTCAAAAGGAGGAAGCTGAAGAGCTCCGAGAACCAGATTCAGATCCCAGGGATCTAAGGGGTGGCGATAAGGAGGGACCAAATGCGCTACCCCTTGAAGAAAGGTACGGACCTGAGGGCGAGAAGCCAGCTGCTTCTGGAAAAAAATTGACAAGGCAGAAACTTGACCTTTAAGGGTACTGAGGGCTAGTCCCGAGTCCAGACCGTCTTGCAGAAAGGCAAGCACATTAGGGATTGAAAAAACAAGGGGTGACCGATGATGACGGTCACACCAGGAAAGATAGGTCTTCCAGGTCCTGTGATAGATACTGGCGGAGGAGGGCTTCCAAACATTAAGCATGGTATGAACTAACTTAGAAGAAAGACCTGACTTGGCTAGAATCAAGGATTCAAGCGCCACGCCGTTAAATGCAGCTGTGCTGTATTCTGGTGGAATATTGGACCTTGCGACAGAAGGTCCGGGCGGTCAGGGAGACGCCAGGGAGTGTCGCTGAGAAGTTGGAGAAGCTCTGGGTACCAGGCTCTCCTGGGCCAGTCCGGGGCCACGAGGATCACGGGAATTCCCTCCGCCTTGATTTTCTTGATTACTCTCGAAATGAGAGAAAACGGAGGGAAGATGTAGGGCAGGCGAAACTGCGACCACCGGAAGACTAGAGCGTCGGAGCCGAGCGCTAGCGGGTCTCTCGACCGGGATATGAAGGGATGTACCTTGGCGTTCATCCAAGACGCCATGAGGTCCACATCTGGGAGTCCCCAACGAAGATTGATCTGATGGAACACTTCGTCGTGAAGGGACCATTCCTCTGCCTCTAAACCCTGTCTGCTGAGAAAGTCTGTGGCCCAGTTGTCTACTCCCAGAATATGGACAGCTGAAATAATGGGAATGTGCATCTCTGCCCAAAGAAGAATCCTGGATACTTCTTTCATCGCTGCCCTGCTGCGAGTTCCTCCCTGACAGTTGATGTAAGCCACAGCCGTGGCATTGTCTGACTGGATCCGAACAGGGAGACCCAATAGCAAGGGCTGAAAGTTCTGAAGGGCCAAAAATATGGCTCTGATCTCTAGAACGTTGATGTGAAGGGAGCGTTCGGAGGGAGACCAGCATCCGTGAACAGTGTGGTGGAGAAACACCGCTCCCCAGCCTATGAGGCTGGCATCTGTCGTGACTACTTGCCAGTGGACAGGACGGAAGGACTTCCCTTGAGATAGGGATGAGACTTGAGTCCACCAGACGAGGGAATGGAGCGCAGTCCGAGATAAGCGGACTGACCGGTCTAGAGAAGCTGGATTCTTGTCCCAGAAGGATAAAAGATCCAGTTGTAGAGGGCGTAGATGGACTTGGGCAAAGGACACGGCTTCTATGACTGCCACCATCTTGCCTAACACTCTCAACCCATTCCGAAGGGATGTGTGACAGCGGGAGCGGAGGGATTGGGCGGCCCGGATGAGGGATGACCTCTTGTCTTCTGGAAGAAAAACCCGGGACTGAGCCGTGTCTTTCAGCATACCTAAAAAAGTGATGCGCTGACGAGGAATGAGGGATGACTTGTTGAAGTTGATAAGCCACCCTAGTGTAATACTACTGTATGTTCTGGGGATTTCGATTGCGTTAGGGCAATGACAACAGAGACGAGTTCTTGGTACAAGATGTTATATAATATGTCACCACGGTAGATACACAACGGGAATAAACACAGTAAAACAACACACAAAACGGAGCGAAGGGGATTCCCGGGGCCACGCACCGGACTCCCCCAGGGAGACCACCAGAGCGAACCCCTGTACAGGGACTGTCCGGCAATCAACCCCGGAAGGCCTAAATGTGCGGCAGCCGGTACACAAGGGGCAAGTGGTATAGTCCAGGAGTGTCCGTACGGGATGATTGTCCAGAGTGGTTACGAACCGGGCAGAGTGCTGATCAAAGACGGCAGACGGAGTCCGGGCACAGCTTGAAGAAAACCGGGTATGGTC
Source organism: Anomaloglossus baeobatrachus (assembly GCF_048569485.1). Taxonomy (NCBI): domain Eukaryota; kingdom Metazoa; phylum Chordata; class Amphibia; order Anura; family Aromobatidae; genus Anomaloglossus; species Anomaloglossus baeobatrachus. The sequence continues at coordinate 533,262,789 of NC_134358.1, read as the reverse complement.
CAGAGTCGGTCGGTAGAGTTTCAGGAGAATCCAAGGCAATCAGGAAGTAGAAACAGCAAAGCAGGAGCACACAGCAAGCAGTATACTCAGGCACTGGACTGGGCTGAGAGGCGGCCTTTTAAGCAGCTGGACAGGAAGTAGGGCAACAGAACCTTAAACTCCATGTTAACTGAGGGCAAGCTCATTCAAAAGAGAACTGGAAAACCTGGAAACCTGACATTACTCCCCCCCCCCAGAGACGGCCTCAGGACGGATCAGGGCCCGGCTTGTCCGGGAACCGTCGATGAAACTGAGCGATCTTCCGGGGTGCCCGAATGTTACCCACCGGTTCCCAGGAATCGTCCTCGGGGGCGTACCCCTGCCAACGTACCAGATATTGAAGCCGACGACGATGGAGCCGGGAGTCAATAATGTCCTCAACCACGAACTGCTCCTCGCCGTCGACCATCACAGGCGGAGGAGGAGGCACAACACGACCACGAAACGTATTAGGGGAGACAGGTTTGAGGAGAGACACATGAAAGACCGGGTGTACCTTTAGATGGTGCGGCAACCGTAGCCGACAGGCCACAGGGCTCACGATCCCGGTGATCTTAAACGGACCGATGAATTTTTGTCCCAGCTTCTGCGAAGGAACACCCAATCTCAGGTTTTTGGTGGATAACCATACAGAGTCCCCTACCTTGTACATGGGTGCCGGTTTCCGGTGAGTGTCTGCCGACCTCTTGTAACGCTCCTGGGCCGTAGCCACAGTGTCCTTTAGAACCTCCAGATTCTGTCGAAGCTCTGTCAATCTGTCCTCCACCGCCGGCACCGAAACCGCAACCGGTGACCTAGGCAAAACATTCGGATGATAACCCAAGTTAGCAAAAAAGGGCGTTACCTTAGTGGAGCTGCTCTGAGTGTTGTTATAGGAGAACTCCGCCAACGGAAGCATCTTCAACCAATCGTCTTGGAGATGGCTGACATAACATCGAAGGTATTGTTCCAGGGTTTGATTCGTCCGTTCGGTTTGCCCATTTGTCTGAGGATGGTATGCAGAAGACAAACAGACATCAATCTGGAGTGCCGTACAAAAGCCCTTCCAGAACCTAGACGTGAACTGCACGCCCCGGTCAGAGATGATCTCGTCTGGTACCCCATGCAATCGGAATACGTTCTGGATAACCAAATCCACTGTCTCTGCGGCTGAGGGAAGACCGGTACACGGAATGAAGTGAGCAGCTTTAGTCAATCGATCCACCACCACTAAGATGGTATTGTGTCCGCCTGAGACTGGCAACTCCACAATAAAATCCATGGAGATAGACCCCCAAGGGCGAGATGGCACGGGTAACGGTTGGAGGAGTCCCGTAGGAGCCACACGAGGGACCTTGCACCGGGCACAAACCACGCATGAGTGGACATAGTCCTTTACATCCTTTAGACAGGTAGGCCACCAGAAAAAACGGCTCAGAAATTCCTGCGTCTTCTGTACCCCCCTATGACCAGCCAACACGGAGTCATGGACCAACTTGAGAACCCGAAGTCTTACGGCCTCCGGGACATAAATGCGTCGCTCTCTCAACCACACACCATTCCGAAGAACAAGAGTTACATCATTCGGGGGGGCAGCAAGAAATACGTCACCATCATAGGCCAGCTTGATGTCCTTCCACAAGTCCTGGTCCTGGATTACTCCAACGAAATTGGCATCCGATAACACGGTCTGAGACGGGGTTCCAGGCACGGAGTCCACGGCGTGGATTCGGGACAAGGCATCGGCTTTCCCATTACGTGAACCTGGACGGTATGTAACGACAAAATTGAATTGGTTAAGAAATAGGCTCCAACGGGCTTGCCGTGGAGACAGGCACCTGGCAGACTTAAGAAATTCCAGATTACGATGATCTGTGAGTACTATCACTTGCTGCGCGGCTCCCTGTAAGTGGTGTCTCCATTCCTTGAAAGCGGAAATAATCGCTAACAATTCCTTGTCCGCAATGTCATAGTTCCTTTCTGCAGGGGACAACCGGCGGGAAAAGAAAGCACACGGATGTAAGAGACTCTTGTCCCCAGTCCTTTGAGAAAGGATGGCCCCTAATGCGTAGTCGGAAGCGTCGACTTCCACGATAAAGGGAAGTGCGGGATTCGGATGTACCAATATAGGCGCTGAGGTAAAACAAACCTTGAGACGATGGAAGGCTTCCTGGGCCTGGGCGGACCACACAAACTTCTGTCCTTTCTTGGTTAACAGAGTGATGGGACGAACGATTTCTGAAAAATTACGGATAAAACGTCGGTAAAAGTTGGCAAAACCGACAAAGCGTTGTACCTCTTTGACGTTACCCGGTTCCGGCCAGTCCAGAATTGCTTGTATCTTGCCAGACTCCATGTTCAGTCCCTGAGGAGAGATGACATACCCTAAGAATTGTATCTGTGAGCAATGGAATTCGCATTTCTCCAGTTTAATGTACAGGTGATTTTCCCTCAGCCGGGTAAGTACGGTCTTGACGTGCTCCTGGTGTTCCTGTAAGGAATCAGAAAAGATTAGGATATCGTCCAGATAAATCACCATGAATTGGTCCATGATATCCCTAAAAATATCGTTAACTAGATGTTGGAAAGCCGCGGGAGCGTTACAAAGTCCAAAAGGCATCACTAGGTACTCAAAATGTCCATACCGACATCGGAACGCGGTCTTCCACTCGTCTCCGGGACGTATGCGAAGTAGATTATATGCCCCACGGAGATCCAATTTGGTGAATATTTTTGCCTGTTGGACCCTCTCCAATAGCTCAGGAATCAACGGTAACGGATACCGGTTCCGGATGGTTATTTTATTCAGTTCCCGGTAGTCAATACAGGGTCTCAGAGTCCCCTCTTTCTTTTTCACGAAAAAGATGGGTGCCCCTGCTGGTGAGGTAGACGGGCGAATAAATCCCTTGGCTAGGCTCTCATCAATGTATTCTTTTAGTGCTTCTAGCTCAGGTGCCGCCAACGGGTAGACATGGCCAAACGGAATCTCCGCCCCTGGAAGTAAGTCTATGGGGCAATCATACGGTCTATGCGGGGGAAGCCGATCGGCTTTTCTTTTGTCGCATATGTCAGAAAAGTCATCATAAACCGGGGGTAGAACAGGTACCTGTACAGTGCCCTCCGCATTTGATGTTACTGGAACCGGAACAGTTGGACTAATGGTCGGACCACTCTGCGGTGGGAAGGTTATTTCCTTAGTTTCCCAATCGATGACCGGATTCGTAGACCGTAGCCACGGAATACCTAAAATAATCGGAAAATGAGGAGAAGAAATTATCATGAAAACAAGGGTCTCCTGCTGACCTGGCTTCATCACGCATTCTAGCGGTACTGTTTCCCGATCCACTGGTCCAGAGCTTAACGGAGATCCGTCTACCGTCTCCATGGTAACCGGTGAGGATCTTTGCTGAGTCCGGATACCGTGTTTCCTGGCAAAAGAGGAGTCCATGAAATTTCCCCCTGCCCCAGAATCTATCATTGCAGAGGTAGGTATTAGATGCCCCTCCCACCGGATCTGAATGGGGAGCGAGCAATGGGTATATTTCCCTTCTGAGTCCTTCGGTGAGGTTGACATTACAGTCAAGGGAAATACCGCATCCAAGTGCCCACTTGCCTCAGAGATATCGGACTCTGCGTCCGTGTTGTCACACTCTGCCATGGCTGCCAATACCTTATTTGGGCGATTCGGACGTTTCGGGCAGTCGATCAAGAAATGATCCGATTGACCGCAATAGAAACACAAACGCTCACGGAGCCGGTGTTCGCGACGTTCGTTGGTCTCTCGCTTTTGCAGAGAGTCCACTTGCATAGGAACGTCCTCGGCCTCCCGTGGTGTCCTGAGAGCGGGTTCTCTAGAAGGAAATGCAAAGTTGTTTACACGGTTTACAGCTGCCCATTTTTCCTGTCTACGCTCCGTCAAGCGGGTATCAATACGCACACAGTGCTGGAGAAACAGTTCAAAATCCCCTGGAGATTCGGAACGAGCTAACTCGTCCTTGATGGTACCGGACAAACCTTTTCTGAATACAGACAATAATGCATTGTTTCCCCAGTCGGTGTCTACCACTAACCTCTTGAACTCAGTGGCGTATTCAACGACAGAACGCTTTCCCTGACGTAAGGAAAGGAGAGCCGATTCAGCGGTAGCACGGCGATTCGGATCATCAAACATTTGCGCCATTGCGTTCAGAAAGTCATCCAGGTGATTTAAACGGATGTCCCGATTCTCTATCATAGGATTAGCCCAAGCCAGTGCTCGTGAGGTTAATAACATGATTATACATAACACTTTGGACCGGTCAGAACGGTAATAATCAGCATGTACATCAAAAAACAGTATACATTGGTTCACAAATCCACGAAACTGACTACGATCACCATTGAAACGGAATGGGGGTAACCTAGGCATACCGGCAGCTGATACGGACGTAGTGGGGACGGCTTCCTGAGCCTCCACTCTGACTTGCAAATCCTGAATAGCCGGACCCAGTACCTGGTGATCATGGCCCAGCTGTGCCTCCACATCTCTGAGTTTAGTTTGCACCGCCTCCATCTCCTGCTGCAAGGAGTTGATCATGGAAAAGAGCTGATCTACTCGTGTCTCAGTCATTGCCCCAGCGAAATCCTCTTATGGCCTGAGTATAATGTAATACTACTGTATGTTCTGGGGATTTCGATTGCGTTAGGGCAATGACAACAGAGACGAGTTCTTGGTACAAGATGTTATATAATATGTCACCACGGTAGATACACAACGGGAATAAACACAGTAAAACAACACACAAAACGGAGCGAAGGGGATTCCCGGGGCCACGCACCGGACTCCCCCAGGGAGACCACCAGAGCGAACCCCTGTACAGGGACTGTCCGGCAATCAACCCCGGAAGGCCTAAATGTGCGGCAGCCGGTACACAAGGGGCAAGTGGTATAGTCCAGGAGTGTCCGTACGGGATGATTGTCCAGAGTGGTTACGAACCGGGCAGAGTGCTGATCAAAGACGGCAGACGGAGTCCGGGCACAGCTTGAAGAAAACCGGGTATGGTCCAGAGTCGGTCGGTAGAGTTTCAGGAGAATCCAAGGCAATCAGGAAGTAGAAACAGCAAAGCAGGAGCACACAGCAAGCAGTATACTCAGGCACTGGACTGGGCTGAGAGGCGGCCTTTTAAGCAGCTGGACAGGAAGTAGGGCAACAGAACCTTAAACTCCATGTTAACTGAGGGCAAGCTCATTCAAAAGAGAACTGGAAAACCTGGAAACCTGACACCTAGCCTTGACAGCGTGTCTAAGCATATCTGCATGCTTTCTGAGCAAACTTGAGGCGAGCTCCCCTTGACAAGTAGGTCGTCCAAATAGGGAACGACCAGAACGCCTCTGGGGTGCAAAATGGACATGACAGCCGCCATGACCTTTGTGAAGACCCGAGACACAGTGGCCAGTCCAAAGGGGAGGGCCCTGAATTGGTAATGACGGTGTCCTACGGCAAAATGAAGGAACCGTTGATGGGATACACATATGGGAATGTGTAAATAAGCATCTTGAACATCTATGGAGGTTAGGAATTCTTCCGGTTCCATGGCGGCTAGTACTGCTCTCAATGACTCCATTCGGAAGGTCCAAATGCGTACGGATCTGCTCAGTCTTTTGAGATCCAGGATAGGGCGGAAAGAGCCATCTTTTTTGGGAACGACAAAAAGGTTTGAATAGAAACCTTTGCCGCGCTGTTCCAGGGGCACTGGAATGATAACGTTTGCTTTTTGTAACGAGGCTATGGCCTGAAATAAGGTCTGGCTTTGCGTTTCGGACTTTGGGAGACGAGAACGCAGAAACCTGCTGGCCGGCAGGGAATGGAAATCGATCTTGTAACCTGAGGTGACGATTTCTCGAACCCAAGCATCATCAGTGTGGTCTAGCCAGATATCCCAAAAAAGCAGAAGCCGCCCTCCAACAGGAGTCGGATCTAAGGGATACCTGGCGTCATACTGAGGGGGCTTGTGCAGGGCGAGGTCCCTTAAGTTTAGGTTGTTTGGATTGGGAACGTCAAGAAGAGTCCCTTGAGGGGCCGGATCCTCGATCTGAGCGTTGAGATGATCCTTGTACTGAAGGTTTTTGGGAGACGGGCCGAAAGGACTGCCTGCGCCAAGAAGATTTTTTAAAATTCCTGGATACAGGCCGCTTTTGTGGTAGAATGGTACTTTTTCCACCCGTCGTCTCAGATATGAGTTTGTCCAGGGATTCTCCAAACAGACGCAGGCCATGGAAGGGCAGTGTGGACAGGGATTTCTTGGAGGCACTGTCCACATTCCATATCTTTAGCCACAGGACTCTGCGGGCAAAAAAAGCATTGGCTGCCGTTAGGGCCGACAAACTAGCTGCATCTAGGGAGCCGTGAAGAAAATAATTAGAGGCTAGGGAGATCAAATCAAGGATCTCAAAAGCCTCCAGAGGAAGAGAGCGAAGCATCTGCGTAGGGTCTTACTCCACTCACCCATAGCTCTCGCGACCCATGTCAAGGCAAACAAGGGGCGAAGAGAGGAGCCTGAAGCCTGGAAAATAGACTTGACCGCTGCATCAACTGCGCAGTCGGGCGAGTCCTTGAGAGACGCGCTGTCTGAAACGGACATAACCGTGTGTTTAGCCAGCCTGGATACTGGCGGGTCCACAACGGGGGGTACTGACCAGCTCTTAACCATTTCAGATGGAAAAGGATAAGCGAATGAAGTGAAAGTTTTTATAATTAAACCTTCTATCAGGGTGATCCCACCGTTTAGACATGATTTGACAAAAAACCGGATCCTGGGCAAAGGACTTAGAAGGCTCCTTGGCCCGCTTGATTGCCGACTGAGAAGTCGGGTCCAGAGGCTGATCAGAAATCGACAAAGAGTGATTGACACCCGTAATTAGTGTGTCTTCTATATGCCTAGACTCGGAAGGGACATCTGAATCAGAGTCAGAGTCTTGGGAATCGTGACTACTAAAAGTCACAGAGCCCGGGTCAGACTGACCATCGTCCGAGTCGGAAGAGGCGTACAGGTTGCAATGGCGCCTCTTGGAAGCAGCCTTTTTACGTTCTGGGGAAGAAGGACAAGACGAAGCAGGCGGGCTCCTCTGAAGAAGCTGAGCCGGGGGAAGGCTGCCTGAGGTTTGGGATATCTGAGTGACAAGGTCATCTATCCTTTTAGACATTAGAAGAGCCCATGCAGGCATTACGTCATCAGACGGGGGTGCTGCCTGGCCGGGGCAAAATCCAAAACCTGCGCGGCCTCCTGGTCCGGCAACTGGGTCTGTTGTGACACGGTAGTAGGGGCATCGCAGCCCCGGCATAGTGGATAGCTTAGAAAACGAGCGTCCACAGGTGGTACAAGCATAGTACAGGTCCGTAGAGGACGCCCGGGAAGCTTTATCACCCTTGCGGTTACGCATGTCAGCAACAGAGTCCTACAGCCCTATATAGGGATATGCCGCTGTTAGTATGAGTGAGGAGCCACTAGCAGTATTATAAAGTGACTGCTATGCAGAGCTGGCATATACCGATAGCAAAATGGCATATACTGTCAAACAGTCGGCATATACCTGCAGGCAGAGCCAGTATTTACCGCTAGTAGCTGATATACACCACTAGCCAGCAGGCACACACCACTAGAGAGACAGCGATATACCGCTGAGCAGAGCGGTATATAGTGCTGCAGAAGTCCAGAGCCAAGGAGGCGATCTCACCCGTGTCTGCTCCCCACGTGGAAAATGGCGTCCAGTGTTCCTGGCAGCCTGGAGGAGAGAGACGGCCCCCGGAGACTGATTGGTCTCAGGGCTGGGACTAAGGCGGGCTTTGCACACTACGACATCACAGGTACGATGTCGGTGGGGTCAAATTGAAAATGACGCACTTCCGGCATCGCATGCGACATCGTAGTGTGTAAAGGCTCGATGATACGATTAACGCGCGCAAAAGCGTCGTAATCGTATCATCGGTGCAGCGTCGGCGTAATCCATGATTACGCTGACGCGACGGTCCGATGTTGTTCCTCGTTCCTGCGGCAGCACACATCGCTGTGTGTGAAGCCGCAGGAGCGAGGAACATCTCCTACCGGCGTCACTGCGGCTTCCGTAGGATATGCGGAAGGAAGGAGGTGGGCGGGATGTTTACATCCCGCTCATGTCCGCCCCTCCGCTCCTATTGGCCGCCTGCCGTGTGACGTCGCAGTGACGCCATACGACCCGCCCCCTTAATAAGGAGGTGGGTCGCCGGCCAGAGCGACGGTCGCAGGACAGGTGATTCCATGTGAAGCTGCCGTAGTGATAATGTTCGCTATGGCAGTTATCACAAGGATATCGCAGCTGCGACGGGGGCGGGGACTATCGCGCTCGGCATCGCAGCATCGGCCTGCGATGTCGCAGCATGCAAAGTGCCCCTTAGCGTGACGGCCAATCGGAAAGGAGCTGCTCCTGAGTGAGGGAGCGGCTTCCAGAGCAGTGAGAGGGGGCGTTGCTAGAATGCAGGCCGAAGCCGGGGGCTAAATTAATGAGGCTCACCGGGATCACGGCCTGCATCGCCCCACCGGCGCCCTTTCAGGCGGCGGTTTGGATGCAGGAGACAGATGACTCGTCATCTCCCTACTTGCTCCTGGCTCCATCTGAAGACACGTCGGTGATGGATGCGGGGATCTTAGTGACGCATCTTCGGCTCAAGGCTGAAGCAGGTCCTCGGCTCTGCTTAGCCCTCTGGAGCTACCTTGGTGTGAGGTGCTTCCAGGGAGCCTGGAGGGGTACGCAGACCCGACCACTTGGGCGCGAGGAAAGACTGACGGCTTGTGCACGCCAGGTTTCCTCTGCCCGTATGAGGGGGGAACGAGGGTGGCAAGGCACCCTGATATTGCCCCATATCAAAAATAGAATGAATAAGAAAAAAAAAAATAAAAACAAAATAAGCTGGCCTGAGGCACCTGGTAGGGCAAGGCCAGACACTAGAAAAAACTGAGCTAGTTTCCTGCCTAGCTAGGGTATATGCTGTGGGAGGAGGAGCTAACACTTTTTCAATCTAGTGTCACGCCTCCCCTGGAGACACCATACTACCCACTGTCTGTGTCCCCCAATGAAAAGGAGAGAAAGGAATTAGCCTTTAAAATTTGGTGACGCAAAAAACCTTTATTTGGTAAAAAATAAAGCATTTTTTAGTTTGATAGTTGCCAATAAAGTAGTAATAAAGCAAATTCTTCAACTACTGTTGATCTGTTCAGTCTGCTTCCCATTTATCGCATTAAGACTCAGCTCAGCTCACATTTATCCTGACCTGAGGTGAACTCATTGAACTCAGTAACTTCACCTCAGGTGACGCCATTAAACTCAATGCTGAATTACCGGATTAGGCAATGTGCACTTATTGAGTATTTGGTTGCCGAAATTTGTGCCCCAAGTCTGCATCTCCTGGCAGAAAAACTCATCGAAACTGCATAAAAAGCGCTTGATGTTTAGGTTTTGCCAGGAGGTGCAGGTTTGGTGTAGAAATGTCTGCAACCAAATACTCAACGTTTGCACATAGCCTAATCCGGTAAACCAACAATGAGTGCACCTAAAGTGACAGCTGAGATTTCCATAATACTCCAGCCGTGACCTCAGGTGAACTCACCTTAGGTGAATTTATTTAACTTAATACCAAATTACCGGAATGTGCTGAATTACTGGATTATTGATTTAAATGGTGCCAGTTAAACAGGTAATACGGATCATTGAAGTCAATAATCCAGTAGTTTAGCACCACTGAACTCAATGCCGGATTACCAGATTTAAGTTCAATGAGTTCACCACAGCTGAGCTCACCTGAGGTCACAGCTGGCATACTGTGGAAACTACAAGCTGTGGCCTCAGATGAACTCATTGATGTCACCGCTCACAGCTGCAGAGTCAGTGTATCCCTGTTGACGCAGTGTTCAGTCGTGTTTTCTAATGTGACCGCGCACTGCGGATTCGCCCATCTCTATTCACTGTAATGAAGCAGAGGGAGTCACTTTGAACTCCCATCTGGCCTGTCCGGTGGTGTCCACCTTTTTACGTCTTTTTAGGCATGCATAAAAGTGCAGTTAACAACAGTTTTTCGCGCCTTTGAAAAGATGGACAATATGAATAGAGGCCAAACGGAGTCTGGAGTAACTCTGCTGTCTCATTATAGTTAATGAATCTGTCAGGAGGTTCACCTGAATTCTGTATTTCAGAGATGTAGCTGGAAACTCGAATATATGTGCTCAGCATGGAGCACAGGATAAATGAGATCTGATCCAAAATGTTCTGTACCTCAAAATGCCACCAAATAGCATTCAACTCAACCCACAAAAAGCAAGTCCCTACTCAAGTCTGTAATCTGTTAATGGAAAAAAAAGCTTTTGATACGGTGCCACACAAAAGGTTGGTACATAAAATGAGAATAATGGGGATAGGGGAAAATATGTGTAACTGGGTTAAAAACTGGCTCAGTGATAGGAAACAAAGGGTGGTTATTAATGGTACGTACTCGGACTGGGTCTCAGTTCATAGTGGGGTACCACAGGGCTCAGTATTGGGCCCGCTTCTTTTCAACATATTTATAAATGACCTTGTTGGGGGCATGCGGAGTAGAATTTCAATATTTGCAGATGATACTAAACTCTGCAGGGTAATCAATACAGAGGAGGATAATTTTATATTACAGGGAGATTTATGTAAATTGGAGGATTGGGCTGAGAAGTGGCAATTGAAGTTTAATGTAGATAAATGTAAGGTCATGCACTTGGGTAGAGGAAATAACATTTATGATTATGTACTTAATTGTAGAACACTGGGTAAAACAGACACAGAAAAAGACTTGGGTGTATGGGTGGATGGTAAACTTCACTTTAGTGGACAGTGTCAGGCAGCTGCTGCCAGGGCTAATAAAATAATGGGATGTATTAAAAGAGGTATAAGTGTTCATGAAAAAAATATAGTTCTACCTCTGTACAAGTCACTAGTGCGACCGCACTTAGAATACTGTGTACAATTCTGGTCACCGATATATAAGAAGGACATAGCTGAACTGGAGAGGGTGCAGAGAAGAGCGACCAAGATTATTAGAGGAATGGGTGGGCTGCAATACCAAGACAGGTTATTAAACTTGGGGTTATTTAATTTGGAAAAACGAAGGCTTAGGGGGGATCTAATCACAATGTATAAATAATTGAGGGGACAGTACAGAGACCTTTCCAAAGATCTTTTCACACCTAGGCCTGCGACTGGAACACGGGGGCATCCGCTACGTCTTGAGGAAAGAAGGTTTAATCATAATCACAGACGAGGATTCTTTACTGTACGAGCAGTGAGACTATGGAACTCTCTGCCGCATGATGTTGTAATGAGTGATTCACTACTAACATTTAAGCAGAGCCTGGACGCCTTTCTTGAAAAATTTAATATTACCAGTTATGTATGTTAGATTTTATGACAGGGTATTGATCCAGGGAACTAGTCTGCCGGATGTGGAGTCAGGAAAAAAAAATTTTCCCCATTGGAACTTGTTTGCCACATTGGGGTTTTTTTGCCTTCCCCTGGATCAACATGTTAGGCTACGGGTTGAACTAGATGGACTTAGACTTTCCCTTCAACCTTAAAAAACTATGAAAACTATGAAAAAACTATGAAACTATGAAATATAGGGAGCATTTATGCTTCTGATATCACAAATGCTCTGGAAAGGCGCTATGGCTCCCCCCTTCCAAAAAAAAAAAAAATTTGCACTCCAAAATCCAAATACACCCTTCCTCCTGAGCAGCACAATGGGTCTAAAACACAGAAAACATTCACATATTTTGCATTATGTAATGAGGAGAGCCAGATTAATTTACAGAATGTGTGTATCCAGAAGAATGAGCTCTGCGCAATGAACGGGCCCTGGAATGCACTGGGCACAGCAGCTGTACAATTTGCAATTTTAAATTATGCAACATTCACTGCGTGAGACTCTATGGGTGTTTTCCAGAGACTAAATCGTCACTACAGCCGAAGATTAATTCCCAGAGAGGTGTAAGTTCCAAAATGTGATAACGTCAGGGGGTTTCTGCTGTTGTGGCACTTGAGGGCTCTGCAAATGGAGTCTGCAAACTATTCTAGGAAAATCTGGCACCTCCAAACCATTCCAACTAAATCTGATCTCCAATCTGGCGTTCCTTCCCTTCTGAGCTTTGCACTGCGCCTCAAACGTATTTGGCGAACTCAGGAGAAATTGTGTAACAAATTATATGGTTCATTTTCTCAAATTACCATTTTTGAAAATTGAAACTTTGGGGACAAAGCAACATTTTAGTGGAGAAAATGGTCCTTTTTATTTTCACAGCGCAATGTAATACAATTCTATCAATCATCTGATGGTTAAAATTGCTCACTACACCACATGATGAATTCCTTGAGACAGAAAGTTTCCAGAATGGATTTACTGTTGGGGGTTTCTGCTCTTTTTGCATGTCAGGGGATCTTGAAATGTGACATGGCATTCGCTAATGTGCCGCCCAGCGCTATGAGGTACTTGGTCCTGGGCAGTGTACTACTGGGATGTGTCACTGGGTAGCTGTTGCCCGATTCCGTAACCCTGGGGGCGCTTTTAAAAAAGGAAGTTATATACTGGGGAATTGTTAATAAAGTTTATGTTGTGACGCCACTTGTGGCTTGCGGTTATGGTGATGGAACCGCCGCTGCACAGTCTTTCCACTGGGGATGTTGTCATGGCAGCCTGGATGTTGGGCCCTCCGCAAGTAGGGCCGGGGCCACAGGTGGTTGGTGATGGAGTTAGGAATGGGAATGAGGTAGGCCACACAAGGGGTTGCTGTATAACTGGTTCTTTTTACTTACAGTAGATGGTAACTGGTACCCAAAGGAAGGCTGGTATTCACCTCTGGTTCCCTTTGTCCCAGTGCCGGTTGATGCCCTCATGGCTTCTTTCCCCTACACCCTTCTCAAGTTGGAGGGACCCTGTGGCTTGGAGCGTCTGTGGGTCCCCTCCTGTTGTCTCTCAGTCTCTGGTCCGTACGGCGGCAGTGTGAACCCTGAAGGGTCGGTGTTCCATTCCTGTCCCTGTTTCTCTCGTTACTGCTGGTGCCCCCGGATTTCTAAGGTCAGTGAGGTCCTGGATGGTCCCCTCACTGTGCAAATTTTATTAGGTCTACCCGGAGCATTTGCCTGACCTAGGACTCTGTACCCCGTCGGTGCTATGGTTCCGGGAGTACTTCGCCGTAGTCCACCAGCAACCACATGCCTGGGCCCTCAGGTCACCGTCACACTCCCGTGTCAGAGCAGTTATGTCCATCTCCTCTCACTTCCACTTACTAACTTCAACTCCAACTGTCTGTTTTGTTTGTTTGTTCCCTCCCACCTGGTCATTGTCTAGTGGACTGGATCGGCTCCACCCCTGGGTGGACATCCTTTGGGTCCAAGTTTAGTCTGTCACTAGTCTGTGTGGATGGGGGAAAACTGGGATTATAATGTGTTTTGCTGTTACCGGCACTGGTCTTCCAGGTCCCTGGGGGTAGGCCCTGCATCTTTGGCAAGATTCAGTACCTTGTAGTGTCCTGATGGGTTCAGGGGTGCTACATTAACAATTTCAGCAAATTTTGAGTTCCAAAAGTTTAATGGTGCTCTTTCCCTTCCCTTCCCTGTTGTGCACCCAAATAGTAGTTTTCCACCACATATTGGATATCGGCGAACTCAGGAGAAATTGCATATTAGGCTGTAGTCACATTTGCGAGTCACACTCGCATATTAGGCCGGAGTCACACTCGTCTGTATCTCACGCGAGTCTCTCATTGAATCACCCGGCACGGCTGCACGCTCTCCTGAGGAGCGGGTCGATTGCACGTATCTCTATGCAGCTGAGATGCTCCTATCCGGAGAGTGCGCGGCCATGCTGGGTGATGCGATGTGAGACTCGCACGAGTTACACGAGAGGCACTCGCAAGTGTGACTCCGGCCTAACATTGTATGGTGCATTTTCTCCTCTTACCCTTGTGAAAGCAAAAAAATTTGGAGCTAAAACAACATTTTTGTGGGAAAAACAATGTTATATTTTCACAGATCAACATTATAAAATTCTTTGAAATACCTGGTTCAAGGTGCTCACCACACATTTAGATGAATTCCTTGAGAGATCTAGTTTCTAAAATGTGGTCACTTGCTCTCCAAATGCAACATGCTAATAATATCAGCCAATTTTGTGTTCTAAAAGTCAAATGGTGATTTTTCACTTCTGAGCCCTGCTGTGCACACAAATAGTAGTTTTCCACCACATTTAGGGTATTCGTGTACTCAGAAGAAATTGCACAACAAACTGTATGGTGCGTTTTCTCTTATTATTACACTTGTAAAAATGCAACATTTTGGGCTAAAACAGTTTTGTGGTGGAAATATGATTTTTTTTATTTCCTTGAAGCAATGTTATAAAATTCCATTAAGCACCTGGATATCCAAGGTGCTTACCACACACATCCAGATAAATTCCTTAAGGAGTGTAGTTTCCAAAATGGGGTGACTTGAGGGGGGTCTCCACTTTTTAGACACATCAGGGGCTCTGCAAACACAGCATGGCATCTGCTATCTATTCCAGCAACTTTTGCATTCCAAAACTCAACTAGCGCTCCTTCCTTTCCGAGCCCTGCTGTGTTCCCAAATAGTAGTTTTCCATCACATATGGAGTATCGGTGTACTCATGAAAAATTGCACAACAAATTCTATGGTCCATATTATTCTGCTACCCTTGAGAAAATGCAAACTTTGGACCTAAAATAACATTGTTGTGGGGACAAAAAGCATTTTTTTCCCACATTTAGTTCCAGTGAAGCATTTTAAGGGTTAATAAACTTCTTGGAATTCTTGAAGCATTCCAGATTTATTACCTCAAAAAGTGATACTGTTCAAAAACGAAAATATTGGCTTGGTCAGAAAGGTGAAAACAGGCTCGGGGATGAAGAGGTTAAAGGGAGGACAATCAGGTGTGAGTATACAACCTGCTTTATTTAAAGAACTGGGATAAGTCTGATTTTTTAAATACATGTTTCTGAAATGTATCATGGCATAAATAAAGTAGATTGCTTTGAACCTCAAAAGAAGAGTTGTTCATGTTTATCATGTTGGAAAAGATTATAAAATCACCATTAGATTATAGACCTGACCAATCTCCAGTCAGTCAAAATATATACATATGGCTGAAATTCAAGCTCATTTTAACCTTCCCTAGGGGCGGTCAAACAGCAAAAATCTGTCCAAGGCAAATAATAGGCCAGAAAGTCACAAAGGTACCCAAGGTAATGTCACGTGGGACTATGGGGATAGTGGAAAACCAGGACCCCTAACCTTACCCTTAGGCTAGAGGGCCCTGTGCTATCCCTATTATGAGAGATACCCCTAATGGAGGGGATTTTGAGTCTCTTTCCTGGCCTTGCCCCTGACCAGCCCTAAACTTATACCCTCATCCCCCTCAGGGGGGGCTGGGACAGGAGTGGTATTTAACCCACAGAAACGGGGAAACAGAAACTCTGTCACACAACATGCACACACAGAGATATGAGACAACAAGAGATTAGGAGGAGAACAAGAGCAGGTTGGAAACACAAGACTACAGGTAATCTTCACAACACCAAGCACAGGCTACTTTCTCGCCAGTGAATCTGGGACACCACAGCTTACAGACCAACACAGCAGAAATTATAGACGGCGTGGATGTAAGATCTTTTTCAACCTAAGTATGAGAGGAGCAGATGTGATAGGCTTCCTTATAACATGTGATCCCAGAAGCAGGCTAGCAGAGGATAACTTTTGCTAGCATGTCTATGACTGAGCACACACAGCTAGTCAATGCCCAAGACTACCTGTGTAGATCAGAAACACTAGTGAAACCATTGGACGGAGTGTCAGAATCTGCAATGTGAACATAGTCTAATGCCGCCAGGTCAGTCGGCGAGTTATGTGTAAAACTTTGTTTAACAGGTAACCTCTAAACTAAATACCTCTCTCACATTAGGTAATGTTAAAGAGATTACTAACAATATAAAGGAGGAGAGCTGGGCACTATCCACACTCAGCGGCTAATTACGCACTGTGTTGTTCATTTGTCCATTAAACCAGTTAATATCTGACAAGTCCATCTATATGGTTAAATACTGTCAGAATCAAAAAATTCCATGGTGCTCATTTCAAAGAATAAAAAACACTTGCTGAACAGAAAAATAGCAGAGCGAAAGGTACTAACCGGAAGAGTTGTGTCAAAAAACTTTTTTATTCCATCGACAGATTACAAGTGAAGGCACAGAGCACGTCAGACGATGGCCGTTTCGCGTCTTAACTCAACGCTTCCATGGGTCTACATGATGGAAACTTGTAACCTGTCGATGTAATAAAAAGGTTTTTTGACACAACCATTCCAGTGAGTGACTTTCGCTCTACTATTTTTCTGTTCAGCAAATGTTAAAGAAGTTGTCCACTACTTAAACATTGATTGACCTATACTTAGGATAGGTCAGCAATGTCTGATCGTCCAGGGTCCGACATCCCCTGATGAACAACTGTTCTTGGTGCCACTGGCTACAGAAGGTAGCCAGAAATGCTCCCTTCTGGAGCTGCTCCATCTACTGATAGTGGCCACAGCCAGGTACTGCACACTCCTATTCAACTGAACAGCAACTTCGGAACTCAGCATTTCCGGCACCGAGAACAACTGGTCAGCTGGGGTGCCTGAGTGTTGGAAGGAGACAACCTCTTTAATGTTCATGTTCATGAGTCCACTGTTACAAACTTGACCTGGATCAGGTGCTAGGTCTAAGTTTCTTCCCTTAGGGACATTCAATTTATCCAACTTAATGCATATTACTGTGGTATCCAGGCAACCACCTTTGACATAATCACCCATTTTAAAGCCTACTCTGAAAGCTATAAGTTGACTGATTATTCAGTAAGCATAGCATTCAGTTGCCATGTGTAATTCAAGAGTTTGCCTTCCCATTCAGTTCACACAGCTGGTTTATCATCTCTTCAGCAAACTCCTGCTAGATTACTATTTGCAATAATTTCCTAGCTCAGATCTGTGTATCCTGATGCTTACATCTCTGCTGCAACAGTTTCTAAGTATTTCAAGCATGTAACCAAGTATGCCTATTTAACATTGTTGTCTTGCAGTTAACCATTTGTCTTCTGTAAGCATAACAAACTTTTCTTTGATAATACTGGTGATATTGACACTTCTTATAATTCTGCTACAAAAGTGTGTAGTCTCTGCAAGCAGATATACAGTGATGCCTGTTCATGACTGTTATCCAGGGGTAAACCATTTTCCATTCGGGATATGTCTGCTGATAACATAAAACTCAGCTACTAACTTTTCTCTGCTGTTAAGTCCAGGATTAATAATACATCTACAGTTCCAGTAAAAATGTTGTGGAAGGACCTTAAGTGGGCAACTCATGGGAGAAAACCGACCAACATAAAAGAATTCTAGCTGTTTTGCATGGAGTAATAGGCAAAAATTCCTCCAAGCCAACAACAGGAATTATCATTTATCAGAAATGTTTAGATGCAGTTATTGCACGACAAGAACACACCAAATATTGAAAGCAAAGGATCACATACTTTTGCCACTCACAGATATATACGATATTGGAGACATTTCCTCTATCCAAAAATGTAAAAGCCTAATATTTTTTTATTCATTTCTTTCATTTGGTTCTCTTTATTTATGTTTAAGACCTGTGTGAAAATATGATGTAGTTTTAGGTCACAATTTATGAAGAAATGTGGAAATTTGTGAAGGGTTCACAAACTTTCAAGCACCACTGTATGTCTTCTTATCTTATAATGACAAGACCTACTCTCTACCCACTCTCTTCATGTAAATTCTAGTTTGTCACCCGTTACTAGCCAATAATTCAATAGTAGACATTTCTTTAAGTGTTGCTCTGGTTTCAGACTCACAATAAAACATTTTTATCAGATCCTGAGATTGGTACAATATATACATAATAAACATTTAATTTATAACAGCAGTAACAACTAATAAGGGCTCCATTTTATTTAATCACTTGTACAAATTTGATAAATTATATATTATTTCTTCTAATATACCTTGTTTTTGCTATAAATTATAACTGATGTGCAGCTTGTTTGGCTTGTTGTTTTTTATGTTTTTATGAAATGAGTGTTGATGCTTTGCTATAACAACTGTTTCTATTTCTGGAAAATATTTAGTATACGTACAGTAAGAATTTAGATACCACTGTGTTTTACAGATAAAGCAGAAGAATGCATTTTACCAAGCGCAGGAACTCTATAAACTGAGCCTTGGGCTCAGCAACAATTATATGCTGAGTTTCATTTACTGAAGAAAGAAACATAATATATCTGCAGTGCTCAGACATAGAGGCTTCTGCTTCAAAATGTATTTTTCTTCTCCGTATTTGACTAGTAATTTATAATGTGCCTAACACAGTAAATAGCATGATGCCTCATTTGGCCTTTCACCATCTAAACCATTTCAACTATTCCCCATCCCTTCTCATAAAGCCAAGCTAAGATTACTCCAAAGGCAGCACAGACACGCAGAATGCTGCAGATATCCATTCCAATTATATCTATGAGCTGATGTCTTTTTAGTAATTGCTACATAGGAAATAAAAAAAATGCAAAGAAAAGCTAATCCTGCGACAATGAACAACGGTAGCCAGAAATTATTTTCTACTGCAAAGAAAGGCGATTGGTGAATATAAATGTGTTTGATCACAAGATGTTAAAGCATAAATTTATCATATGACATTCCACAGAATTTCTTGTAGGAGAAACAAAGAGATATGAGCCATCTGCTTGCTTTTCCTCCAGCCAGAACAGACAAGACATGGGCTGATGTGTAATAGTCTGCATGCTATAAAGTCAATAAACATATTCTGTACCAATATATTTAGTCAAATATAACTGTGATTATGAGTTGTAGAGAAATCGGGATTATTACAACTTGTGATAATAGGTGATATGAAGCTGACAATAAATCAGAGATTGTCGATGATACAAATAAAGCATAAAATATAGAACGCATCAATGAATTTCAGAATTATATTTTAGCAGAATATTTAGTGAAACAAAATTGTAATTTTCCAGAATATGATGTTCTCGATATCCCTATTAGTACAAGAAATGATATTATCCTTCATTTGTGTTAAATATTAAGAACCTCAACATGTGTCTTTTTTTATGTTTCTTGATGACGTTTGTGAAATTTTTCTTTTCTATGTTTATTCATTTTATAACGCTTTTAAGGCTATATTCACATGTCTGTTTGTAGATTCTGTTTGTCTGCTCCGTTTAGAGAGACAGAAAAATGTAATTCATGTGTCGTAAGGATCAGCCGCATTAATGATGCAAATGGAACCAGAACGACCCCATTGATTGTTATGTGTTTTCTCTGGATTACATTACCTGTCAGTTTTTAGAACGGAAGAAAAATTTCTGTTATGCAATTTGTCTTCCATTCTTAAAACTGGCACAAAATGGAACCTGTGGAGACCCCACAGTAATTAGTGGTGTCCTATGCTTCCATTCGCATCAAGTAATGCGATGGATTCGTTTTCACATGAATTCCAATTATCAAAACAAACAATTGGAATGTGCAAATGGAAATGAGAATTTAGCTTGATACTTTCGTGTAACTAAATTATATTTGTGTGAGATTAACCCACTTTAATTCACCTTAAGTGCTTGAAAGCATTACATAAAACATATAGTATCACATGATGAATGTGATATATAAAGAATAAGCTCTTATGTCAGGATGGAAATCTAATAAAAATCCATAGAAATTATGTCTAATCTTTGAACTCTGAGTTTATACGACCATATAAAAAAATTGTACAATTTCATCCAGAAAACTTGGACAATTTTTTTTGTCATTTGACATCCGTATGCAATCAGTTTTAAAATTTAGAAACCCAAATATAGTTTTTCATGTTAAAGAATTGCAACATGTCTGTAAATATCGGATGCTATACGGTGGCTCCGTATGGAAGCCAATATTTTTTGAGCACCCATGGACTTGAATGAGAGACGCTCATCCCAAACACGGAAAAAGCTAGAGCATGCTGCGATTTTATTCACGTGACGATTTGGTCCTTGGAAACAATTTTCATCTTCACTGCCCCCTCAGGATATGTGCATAGGATGTTTTCTTTAGGCCTCTTTCACACGTACGCTAAAATCACGCACGTGTGATGCGGACTGTTTTTGTAATCCTTGTTGCTTTCCGTTTGTCCATTTTTCGCCTCCGTGCGGGTTCCATGTGCAGTCCGTATTTCGTACGTATGTACATATGTACGTGTGCGAGTGCATGCTATACGTCCGTATGTGTTCCGTATGTGTTCCGTATGTTCTCCGTATTTGCATTCCGTTTTTACGGAAACAATTAAGTAATTTATTGTTTAGATTCCACAAAGGTGTGTTGTTTTAATTTGAAAGCCTATAAAATAGACTTCATTTCATTCTAGTATGTTTCAAGTGGTTACTTAGTGCATGTGTGAGGATTGTCTTTTAGAAAATGCCTTTATCCACTGAGGCATTAGTTTTCATATGTTGGTTATTGTCCTGTCGCTTTGGCGTCCGTAGGCACATGGTGGATTTTGATACGCCCCGGAGGAAAAGAATGTGGGTTCACCCATTAGTTATGATGCGGCCAATGCATGGCCATTTCCATACATTGTATTGCGAACTTCGTCAGTATCCGCAGAAGTTTGTGGCCTATTGTAGAATTACGGTGGAGAGTTTTGATAATATTTTAGATATTTTGCGTCCTCATTTACTGCATCAAGACACCTGGATGCGGCTTGCGATCTCACCAGAGGAGCGTTTTTTAGTCACCTTACGGTATGTTTTTTTTTTTTAAACCACTAAATTTACTATTTTTTTACAAATCAATCTGTTGGAATTTGTATTATTTTTAAACCTTGTTGAGTAACCTTGACTTCAAGTATGTTCTACATTTATATAGTAACAGCATTTGCAAATTTATCAATAATTTACATATTTTTTTGGTGTAATGATATTTTTCTTACAATTTTTAAAAACTTCAGGAAAATATTAGAATTAACGTTAAAAAAGGAAAAATAAAATAACCAAATATAAATTTTTTAAACAAACTTAAGAAAAGAAAACCAATCAAAAATTCTAATTGTTATCGCTCCATTCTTTATAGATTTCTGGCTATGGGCCAATCTTTCAGTGCCTTACATTTTGAGTACTTGCTGGGTACGTCAACCATTGCAGGCATTGTCCGTCACAGCGATATAATTTGGATGAATTTAAAACAAATGGTGATGCCTCAGCCAACCACCAATGATTGGGTGGCAATCTCAAAGGGCTTCCTCGAAACCGTTAATTTACCAAATTGTCTAGGGGCATTGGATGGGAAGCACATCCGTGTGAAGAAATCTCCAAACTCCAACTCGCGTTATTTTAATTTCCATACATTTTTTTCTTTGGTTATCTTGGCTTTAGTTGACTCAGATTACCGTTTCATTTTTGCTGATATTGGTTCCTATGGTAGTGCTTCTGATGCCCGTATTTTCCGTTCATCAAGATTAGCAAGAAGATTATTTGCTATGAATATACCTTATTTTTCGCTTTATAAGACGCACTTTTGTTCCCCCAAATTTTGGGGGAAAGTAGGGGGTGCGTCATATAAACCGAATATACGGGGGGGTGTACATATATATATATATATATATATATACTGCAGGGTCCGCTCTGGAGCACTGCTGGGGGCAGGGAAAGCTGCGAGCGGCAGCGTTAGATCTCATATAATATGCACAGCCGCTGTCCATCAGTGTGGTGCTGAAATTGCATCGCGCTGAAGGGCTGGGGCAGCGGGGCATATTATATCTGCCTGCGCCCTCCTTTGATCGCACATGATCCCCCTGTGTTAGATATGGCCCCCGTGCTGCTGCCCATAGTAAAATAAAAAAGCTTTACTTACCTCCAGCGCTGATCTCCGGTCTCCTGCTGCTGTTGTCTGTGATAAGGCAAGCAGAGATGATATCACTCTGCCGTGCCGATCACATGACCGGCAGCAAGAACCAGGAAGTAAGGAAGCCGGAGCTCAACTGCGAGGTGGGAGACACGAGAAGAGACAGCGCTGAGAAGGTAAGGAAAGAGTGTTTTATTTTATTATGGGCAGCAGCATGGGGGCATATCTAACACAGGAGAGATGTGCCATCTATAGGGGCCATGGGCAGCTGTATGGGGGCCATATCTAACAGGGGAGATGTGCCATCTATAGGGGCCATGGGCAGCTGTATGGGGGCCATATCAAACACAGGGGAGATGTCCCATCTATAGGGGCCATGGGCAGCTGTATAGGGGCCATATCAAATACAGGGGAGATGTCCCATCTATAGGGGCCATGGGCAGCTGTATGGGGGCCATATCAAACACAGGGGAGATGTGCCATCTATAGTGGCCATGGGCAGCTGTATGGGGGCCATATCAAACACAGGGGAGATGTGCCATCTATAGGGGCTAAGGGCAGCACATTGGGACGTGTCCCAGCACAAGGGGGCTATATTCAATATAAGGGGGCCATATCCAGATTAAGGGGGGCTAATTTTAGGATGGGGGGCTATGAGGGACATATACCCTATATGATTTGTTAGACGGACACTGGCATTATAAGACCCCATTTAACATTAAAAAAAAAAAATTCTCTTTTCCTTCACCAAATTTGAGGATGCGTCTTATAATCAGGTGGGTCTTATAAAGCGAAAAATACGGTACATATTCCACTCCCAGTGCCCCTTCCAGGTACATCTGGCCCTTCAGCTCCATATGTTATGGTAGCTGATGCCGGCTTCGCTCTTTCAAAACATGTTCTACGTCCATATCCTAGAAGTGCTATTGACAATCGGAAAATATATTTTAATAGTCGATTAACTAAAGCATGACGATTTGTGGAGTTTGCTTTTGGTATTTTAGCTTCCAAATGGCGAATATACCACACAACAATGCAAATGCAACCGGCAAACGTGCAAGCAGTGATCAAGGCAACCATCATGTTGCACAACTACAGCCGCATTCATGAAGCATCGACATATGTTGAGGATGACTTAATTACATCCAATGAGCCAGTTCCAATGGGCTTACCTATGAGCATTCATAACGTGTCATCAGGGCTCCAAGTGCGTAATTTATTTACTGATTATTTTGTCATGATCAGATTCCGAATTTAGTAATAGGTGTTAGCCTTGATAACTTCTTGTGTATACCCTTCTTCCAAATGTGGATATGTGTTTATTTGACAATATTTTGATTTATAGAAATGTCAATTAAGGTTTTTAGATATTTGAAAAATTCCTTACATGTGTTGGTTACAAATTTTGCTTTTAGAATATGGTGAAATACAAAATGAAAATATAAACTACTACCTAATATTTTTAGCAATAAAATTAGGTAAAATTACTAATTTTAATTCATAAACAAATAAGTCAATAAATTATTTGTTTGTATTAATGTTGCTTAAATTTATATATAGTAATAATAAATCCAATGTTTTTTTATTTGTAAGGAATTCTGATTTGTTATCCTCTTGTTTTTGACTTTTGTACAAAATTTAAATTGACATTTCAAACATATCAAAATAAATAAAATAAAAATGTAGGTATTGTTTGAAATCATTTCAATGAGTAAATTTAAAAAAAAATAGGATTATGCATAAATTACACACACTTGTCCTTCACAACATGTTTTTTTTTATTATTTAAATCAAAATAAAAAATATAATGATTTGTGTTCTTGTTAAAATAACAAAGATTATTAAAAAACAATTTTGATCAACATAAAATGCTCAGCATTACTAATGCACAGAATTGTGCATTACCATTCATCCAAATTTGTAGTTTTTATGTCCAACATTTTGATCATTAATCTATATATCCAACAATAATGTTATCATGACAACAACATAAGCATTTGACTCTAATTTTTATTGCTCAGTTTAAAAATTTCCCTTTTTAGCTTTAACAAAAAAAAAAAACCTGTTGTAAAGTATAAATTTTGTCATATGTAATACTACATATACCAATTTGAATGCTTATTAAAACATGCATATCTTAAATTTTTTTGAACTTTTACAATGATAAATACATATGTTTGTTTCACACAATGTATTGATCATATTATATAAATAAACTAACTTTAGTTGGATAATGGTAATTATGATGATAAAACAAGATATTATCCAAATTAAAACCACAAAAAAATCTATGTCTGCGTACAATAATCATACAATGTGCTAAATAACATGTAGAATTGTCATAAATTTTGGATTATTGAACTAAATTATATGTCGACCAAATCATCAAGGTTAGTAACCGATTCTTGGGTACTCATATTTGTATTTACAACATTAGAAATAGGTTGAGACTCATATGTGGTCGACGTACTTTGTCCTTGTAATGTGTTTGCAACTGTGACTTGCGCACATGTTGGTGGATATATATTTGCATTAGAGGAAAATACTTGTGGTTCCAAAGCAGTCATGCTGTAATTTGGGTTTGTATGGGAATGTTGATGAGAGTAGTTTAATGTAGTTTCAAAGTGTTGGCACTGTAACATGGGTTGTATTGGATATTGCGGCATTACAAAGGTTTGTGGATATGCTGTTCCTGGGATTATCGTTTGATTGGTGCCTACAGTGCTGGCATGTCTAAAGTGATGTGCTGAGTGGGTTTGTGGAATATTTTGAACACATAGTTTGGGGATGTGTTCCAGTGATTTGTGTAGTGTATGCTACCATTTGTGTTGGGACATGAGTGTGCCGGACTGCTTGCTGTATATTTAAGCTTGTTGGTCCTGCAGGATTTATTATTTGTTGTCTGGTGGGTGTATTTTGTTGTGATGATTGTGGTGGTGGTTGGGAATTACTGACTATATTTACATTTCTAGTCTCAACTTGGGTTACTCTTTGTTGATTACGCCACTGTTCAATTGATTCTAATACTTGTTGTGGCTCTTGTTCCGCCTGACATGCTGAGAGTAGTGTGAGCATTGCGGCCCTTACTCTTTCTTGGCGTTCTGATGGGACTTTGCCCAGACTAGGTGATAATGATCGGCAGAAACGCTCTACATCCGATTCTGGTATTAGAGAATTCATAATTGTCAATATTCTCGTATCAATAATTTCAGGTAGAGCCCTAATCTCTTCTTAATGTCTGTAACATCTTCCACAAAATGGTTGTGGTGCTAATCGTGGAAGAACATTACTAGTGTTTGTTTGCATTACCGGTGTGGTAGTTGGTTGACTGGATGATTGTGTTGTTGGTTGGCTTGTGCCTATTCCGCCATCACTAGATTCATTAGCTGCACCTTGGTCCTGACTTTGTGGTTGTGGTTGTGTGTCCTCTCTAGGTGGCTCGACCTCTGACGCCGAAGTGGCGGTAGCTGATGGTGCTCCTGTTGCATTATCCTCTGAATCTTCGAGGTTATCCTCTGTTCTGAAAAAATAAGTAAAAAATTAAATTTAATGTTGGATGTTTTAAAAATGTATTTATTTTTTTTAATTAAAATTTTTTACTAAAATGTGAACTTACTGTGTCACTTCCAAGATTGGAGTTAGGAAATTTTCGCTTTTTGGCAACACTTGATGTTGAAGGTAGTGGATTATATTCTCTCCGAAATTGATCACGGGCTGATCTCCGCCTTCTTTTCACCAAGTCAACTGTAGTTCAACGGTAAAGATTTATTTAAAATTAAAATTTTAAAAAAAATGTTAAAAAAAAAATTACTATCTGCTATCCCTTTTATCTCTGCATTTTTACAAATTATTATAAAAAAATGGACTCAATCTAGCAGAAAGATTTTTTCACGTCATATTGTTTGCTGGTTTAAAGCATCATAGACAAAGCCCCAATCATGGTTTTCTTTTCCAATTTTATTAAATTTTAGAATTTTTAAATTAAATTTTGAGTTTTGGATCAAGCTATGTGTTTTTTTTAAAAAAAGGGTTTTTTTTATTTAGAAAAGAAATTAATTACGGTTCAAAATGACAAAGTCAAGGGCATGTAAATCTAAAATATTAACATGATACATGGTTTAATGAAAAAATTTACCAAAACTACATAATTAAAGCGGAAACAAACAAAATTTAAAAATCAGATTAAATCAACAGACTATTACCTACATAACTTTGATTTTCCTTTGACCATTTTGAACATGTTTTTTAAAAAAAACACAATGAGTGTGAGGTAAAATAAATGTTAGAACAAAGATAGACATTAGCAAAACTATTAAATCAAATATTAAAAATATAATCATTAAAAAAAGAAGGCACAGCCATGGGGTTACTTACCATATTTTGTACGTTTGGCAGGCGAGCATCGTGACCAGCCATTATTAGGATACACCTCCTCAGCAACTAACAGCCATGTTCTGTCGACAGTAAGCCGGTCATGATAGCCATCCACCCTGGTGTCCCACATTGGGGGTGATTCTCCACAGAAGTTATTAATTTTTCGGTATCCACCCGCGGTGCCATTTTCCAGAATTCAGATGTCAGATGCAGATATATGGTATTGCAGACTCAAGCATACAAGAACACAACATGTATGTCCTGTCTGCAATGCAGAATGACTATGTTTGCGCCCTAATTATGAGATCATGTGCACCTGATTTGAAATAAACACGTTTAACAATATATTCCAAAAAAAAACGGAAACGGACCATATGGATTGCACACGGACGACCTCCGTGTCACGTACGTGTCAACACGGACCCATAGACTTTAATGGATCCGTATGTACGTGATACCGGAGGAAAACGGACATGTCGGCGTGAGAAACACACGGCCGCACGTAAGTATGGAATGGACACACGTTCCGTGCGAAAACACAGACGTATATCCAAAACCATAGAAAAACATATGTCAACGTGTCTACGTGTCTCCGGTACGTGAGAAAACTGCCAAACACGTACCGGAGGCACGTACGTGTGAAAGAGGCCTTAGGTAGCTTCGGCCTGGAACTCACCAGAAAAAGTGCTAAAAAAGCTCAAAAAAGAATAAACACTTGCACTGCATTGTCAAAATTGCTTGCTGTGCATACGTTTAGTCATTTGTAACTTCTTTTTATTGCATCAGGATTTGAAATCTGTGAATCAGCTAAAATAACTGACCTGACCATTCTTCAGGTACCTTCCATTTGGAAGCCAGCACATACAATTTAAAAAAAAAAAAAACATCGTTGGCAAAGATAGTGCAAAAACAACATAAAAGATGACAAACAAGAAGCTTCAGAAAAATAATGCTGGTGTCTTCCTGAAGTTTCTTCTGATTTAAAAACCGCATACCCTTCTATAAAAAGAAAACTGTAATACTAATCATGAGTTTTTGCAGAGAATTAAATATTACCAGGCTGTAGGTTTCCTTATATAAAGAAGTCAATTCTGAATAAATGGCTTCCATAAAAATACATTTATATGCATTAGAAACATTAACAAGACAATATAGTATATGAAGCACAAAATAAAGCTGTACATTTCTGAGCACTATATTTACATGACTAAAGGCCCTGTTACACGCAACGACGTATAACGATATATCGCCGGGGTCATGGATTCCGTGATGTACATCCGGCATCGTTAGCGATGTTGTTAAGTGTGACACCAACGAGCGACCGTTAACTATCAAAAATACTCACCTTATCGTTGATCGTTGACACGTTGTTCATTTTCAAAAAATCGTTGATTGTTGAGGACGCAGGTTGTTCGTCGTTCCCGAGGCAGCACACATCGCTACGTGTGACATCGACGAACTACAGCTTACCTGCTGCCGCCGGCAATGAGGAAGGAAGGAGGTGGGTGGGATGTTACGGGCGTCTATGCCCCGCCGCTTCTATTGGGCGGCCGCTTAGTGACGCCGCTGTGACGCCGAACGAACCGCCCCCTTAGAAAGGAGGTGGTTCGCCGGCAATAGCGACGTCGCTAGGCAGGTAAGTCCATGTGATGGCTCCTAACGATTTTGTGCGCCACAGTCAGCGATTTGCCCGTGATGCACAAACGACGGGGGCGGGTGCTTTCACCAGCGATATCGCTAGCTATATCGCTGTGTGTAAAGCCCCCTTTATTCTATCATTCCTAGTGGGTTGCTTTTTCTGTGCTATAAAAGAAAGCTTTTTGTAATACTTGTAATGAGGTAATTTGTGTTTAGATGAAATTTAATTGTGAAGATCTGATGTTGTGGGTTGTATTCATCACCTAGGCAGGTTAAGGATCCAAATATTTTTATTTTTCCGTCCACGGTCTTACAGCCAACATGATATGCCCCTAGTCCACAAGATCCCAAATCTGGACAAGTAGTTCTTCTGCCTCCTACAAGGCGATACCCATTGTCTCCCAACTTTTGGTTGGCTCATAGTTTTGTATCTCTTGATGGTATGGTCAGCAATCACAGCCTATACTCCTCAGACGCCGGATACCACAACCATAGCACATGTACACTGGCAACACCCCCTTGTCAGTATCATAGGTACCGCATACTGCCCCCGGGTTTGTGCCTGTCCCCCTGGAAACACCTCCCAATGCTAAATGTGCATTGGTGGAAGTATTTTTCTGAGGCTGAGCTGATCACCTGGGACTGCATGTGAGAATACCTGTGGTGACAACACCACTGCATCTACCATCACCATCCACATAATGGAACTAATGGCTGGGAGAACAATAGCTTAATTGAGGTCCTTGTGAAACTAATGAGTGTAATGGAATGATTGCTTGTCTCAAATTACCAATCTTGTGTCTCGCCTTCTGTGTACCTTAAACTGACAAGCTAGAAAATATCTAATAAAACACAAAAAATGAAAACAAAGAAATTGATGTAACCAGCGCTCTATTGTCGAAAAAGTTTGCTTCCCTTAGAGTCATAGACTGCGCTCTACGT
This sequence comes from Anomaloglossus baeobatrachus, assembly GCF_048569485.1. NCBI lineage: Eukaryota > Metazoa > Chordata > Amphibia > Anura > Aromobatidae > Anomaloglossus > Anomaloglossus baeobatrachus. Next base: position 533,233,841 of record NC_134358.1, on the reverse strand, counting down.
GCATTGGCCCAATAGTCTTTAGTCTGCATCCAGCTCCTCACATTCATCCCCTACTTTTTCCGCACATCAAATCGCTGGGCTCCACTTCATGAGGTTGGCTATCCCCTTTCTTCTGGTGGCAATTACCAGAGTTACTTGCTTCCTCAGTTTGTCTCAATAGGCCATCAGCGTTGTCGTGGTCTCTCCCCTTTTTGTGAGAAATGGTAAAATGTAACGATTGTAATGCCAAGCGTCATCGCAACTATCGCCCATACTCCGCCACAACCCAGTGTAGCCAGGTCAGTGAATTCCCTCCCATTCACATACGGTAACATTTTCTTCAGTGCCCAGACGTTGGTCAGGCATTCCTTTTCCATGGTGGTGTGTGCTTTCTCTCTGTCTACCAGGTTCCTTGAAAGATACACTAGGTGTTCTTGCCCTGTGCCATCCACCAGACTTAGGACAGCGCTCAACCCACTGTCTGTTGCATCAGTCTGCAACAGGAATCTCTTGACATAATCGGCCACAGCCAGCACAGAGACCTCCGCCAAGGCTTGTTTGAGATGCACAAACGCTTGTTCCCATAGGTCGGTCCATTCTATCTGCCTTCGGAATTACATTGATGTCAGGGGCTTTTCTATGGTACTGTACCACAGGATGAATTTTCATTACTACCCTGTGGTTCCCAAGAATGCTTGCACTTACTTTTGGTTGCGAGGCCAAGGCCACTGAGTTACTGCTTCCCATTTGTCCAGGTCAGATTTTATCCTACCACCCCCAACTCGGTGTCCTAGATTACTGGAAATCAGTCAGCCCTATTTTGCACTTATCCACCAAAATGGTTAAGCCAGCCTGCTGAATGCGTTGGAGTATCTTCCCTACATGCTGCAGGTGTTCCTCCGAGGTCTTACTGAATATGGCAATATCATCCAAATAAGCTTCGGAAAACTCCTAACAGAATGCAATAATGACATCCACCATTCGCTGAAAGGTAGCTGGCGCATTTTTTATCCTGAATGGCATGACCACAAATCAGAACAGACCAAAAGGGGTGAGGAGGGCTTAATGCTCCGAGGCGCCTGGTGTCAGAAAGATCTCCCAGTAGCCTTTACTTAGATCTAGGATAGGTTCGAATGTTGCTCCCCCAATCTGGTCTAACACATCATCTATTTGGGGCACGGGGCATGCATCAGTGATGGTTATTTCATTCAGCCTCCGTTAGTCCACGCAGAACCTTGTGCTCTGGTCCATTTTCGAGATAAAAACTGCATTAGCTGCCCAGTGACTGCACAAGGGGACCACCACTCCCAACTCATTTCAACCACTTCTTTTTGAATCATCTGCTGAACCTCGGGTGCCAATTGGTACAGCTGTTGAATTGATCTTCCTGTCTCAGTGTCAACCAGATGCTCAGTCAGGGTGATTCGGCCAGGCTGGCTAGAGAAGAGTCCACAATACTAGTCTAATAACTCCCATAGTTGACTGGATTGGGCTGGAGTGAGGTGATCCCTTTAGATTACTTGCTCCCCCTCGCCCTCTTTTTGGTGTGTGACAAATACAGGAGAGAATTGAGGTCTGATGCATCTGGAGAGGGACATCATATAGCTACTGCACATGTATCTCTGGCCTGTTATGCTTTTAATTCGTTAATATGTTGTCACGCTCCCGGTGTCCCGGCAGCCCTCCTTACCCACTGACCCGGTTCCTGCATCGCACCACCGCTCCGTACACACTGATCCAGTCGTACCTGCATCGCACCACCACTCCGTACCCACTGATCCAGTCGTACCTGCATCGCACCACCGCTCCGTACCCACTGATCCAGTCGCACCTGCATCGCACCACCGCTCCTTGCCCACTGATCCAGTTCACGTGTCCAACGGTCATGGCTGCCGCTCCCGCTCGTGCTCTCCTGTGTCCTGCTCCTGGTCTTATGAGTCTGACTCTGAGTCTTAGCCACATGGTTCTGTATAGGACCAGGCCGCGCCCACTCTCCTGGTCTTATAGGCCCAGCACACCTGCAGCAGGAAATGACATGAGGCTGTGCTGGGTATATAAGACTGGCCTTTCCATGTGGGCGGTGCCTGATTAACGTGTCTTGAAGCCTTGTCTTTTGAGCTAGGTGCTCAGGTCCCCTTGTACCGTGTCCTGTTACCTGTAGCAGCATTCTGTACCATCTTAAAGAACTCCGTGACCCTGGTGACCTGGTTATACCTGTCCCTGCCACGCCAGTGCTCCGGCTGCCGTGTACCCTGCCCTCCGGTGGGGTGCATGGTCCAGTGGATCCACCTCCTGGGCCTACCAGTCCTCCCTGCCCTGACATATGAATCCTCTTAGTTTTGGAAGTGGTGGGGGTCGAACACTACCAGATACATGACTGTCCCCCTTTTTGTCGACTATGGTGTAGGGACCACCCTCCCAGTTGGCTGCAACTTGTCATGGAGGATGGGAATTAGTACCATGACTTGCTGGCCCACATTGAACTCTCAGGTCTAGGTGCCCCTATCATAGTAAGTTTTCTGTTGCTCTTGTGCCTCTCTTAAGTTTACCCACGTGAGCTGCCCAAAGTGTTGTATCCATTCCCGCAACAGAATCACATAGTGGAGCACTGGTAACCTGGTCTTTCCAGTGTTCTCGCACCAAGTCCAGCGGGCCCCATGGCGGTCTGCCATATAAGAGTTTGAACAGGGAAAAACTGGTAGAAGCTTTCAGCATTTCTCTGTAGGCAAACAGGAGCTGTTTAAGGGCCTCTTCCCTGTCCCTCCCCTCCCCACTGCACCTCTTGGTAGACCCAAGTCAACCATTTCAGGGTCCCATTGAACCGCTAGCACAGTCTGTTTGTCTGTTGGTAGTATGCATAGGTGAACACTGGTCATACCCCAGCCTGGATCCACAGAACAAGCAATACCTCCTCGTGAATTGTGTTTGCCAATCTGACACAACCTCCTTGGGAAAGCCACACGGCTAAATATCTCGACTAATGCGTGGGCCACCATCTTTGCATCTATTCCTAAGGACAGCTACCGCTTCAGGGTACCTGGTATGAAATCTTTGACCCTCTTCCCTGGGTGACTGGGTCAGGGCAGGAGGCCTATCAAATCCACTGCCACCCATTGAAAAGGTTCTGCTATTAAAAGAATGAGTTGTAAAGGGGCACTACGCAGGGAGCCTCCCACTTGTTGGCACATGTCACAGGTGCTTACAAATATTTCTAAATCAACGGACACCCCAGACCAGAAGAACCTGCTCATAAACCTGCACTGGGTCTTTGTCACTCCCAGGTGTTTCCTAATGGACCTTTGGAGTCTAAGGACAGGATCACCGTACTATATTTGTCTGGCACCAAGAACGGATTGGTATCCTGCCCCGCTGTGTCTCATGTCACCCGATACATCAATTCTCTTTCCCATATAGTGCAGACCCCCATCTTCTTCAGACCATTCTTTGGCCATTGCACTCCACAACCCACTTAACAATGGGTCTCCCTGTACATCCTACCTGATGTCATTTACCTCTCCCAAGTAACGTTTCGCCTCGGTAATAGGTATTGTATTTTGTGAATTACTCATCACAGGCGGGGTGATGCATTGAGAACCGGTCTTTGGGTTACGATAATGGCCCAGTGGCACAACAACCCTGCTCCTAGGTTGTTTCACAGCAACACATCTGTTGTGAATGTCAGTTATGCTGTGAGGCTCCCTTTTGTGGCCAGGACTGGTTTGGACAGAGACCAGGTGTGTTGGAGCAATGGGCATTTCCATTGCTAACTCTCTGCCTATTTAAACCTTGGTCTGCTAGCAGGCTGAGCCGGTTGTCATTTGTTCCTTGGTTTTCCAGCCTTCTCATCTTGCTCCAGACCACATCTACCCCAGATAAGTGCTTGGTTCTTTCTTATGTTGTTTTGTTCTTTTTGCTCTTATCTGGGTTGTCATTTTCTGTGGTTATTGTCAGTTATTATTGTTATTTGCATGCAGGAATCTTCCCTCTCAGTTGCTTAGCTGGGAAGCTCCCTGCAGCTATGTTTGGAGTATTGCTCCTATAAGTCCATGTGTTTGTTGCTTCTTGAATTTGTAATGGTTCCTGCTTTCTGTTTATTGGTATGACAAGAGCGCCTGATATAGGATGGAGTTCAGATCTAGTGATCTGAGGACTTTTTGTACTATCAGGTATTTGGATTTTTGTAGGGTTTTTCTCTGGCCACCATCAGCCCCTTTCCTATCCTTTCCTATTTAGTCAATGGGGCCTCACCTTTGCTAAACCTATCATCTGTGTATTGTGTTTTCTTATATCACCGCAGTCTTTGAATGTGGGGGGCTTGCTATACGTTTGCGGTCTATTTCTGAGGCAGAGAGTTATTCATCTTTCCTTCCTTTAGGATAGCTAGTTCTCCAGCTGGGTTTGCGGTGCATAGGATGTTAGTTCACCCCTCAGCTACCTCTAGTGTTGATGGTTAGTAAGGGGATGGCGGCCAGATTAGTTGCCAATGCTCTTGTCACCTTTTTGCCAATGATTTATGGTGATCTTCCATGGTTCCGGATCATAACACACATCTACAGGTAGGTGCACTACTCCTACATCCATCATTCCATGACTGTGAACCCAGGCTAAATATAGTTGGATCCTCCAAATGTTCAGAGAATTTCCTTTGGCTATATTGGCTAACATACGGCTAACATACGGTTGGCGGGAACAAAACATTGATGGTTTTTGATCAATGTGATCGAAGCTCTGGAGTTACTGAGCACCACAGCCTGAAAAACTTTATACCCAGACCACTTGCAGATAATGGTTCATGGTAAGTGAATTGTCCCACATAGTACGGGACACTTGTTCTTGTACAACATATACCTCTTCCTCTTCTGGTTGGGGTAGTGGGATCCTCTCTCCCACAGCATTCCAGCCTCATTATAGCACAACGTTCACCAATTGGGGATGCGGATGATGTGGGCTAACACATTCCCAGCATTCTCTGGCAAAGTGTCCCATGCAGACACAGTTATAGCAGGTTAACTCCCTTCACTGTGGCATGTCTTGGTACCTTAAACATGTGGGCCCCTCTCTTCTGTTATCCACTGTCAGCTGCGCTGGTGTGGGTGGGGGTACTGCTACATGAAAACCCAAAAATTTGCTTACCATTGCTGCCAGCTCTTTATCTGTGTCCTGCTCTCTTAATGTGGCCAGCATCTGGCTAAACTCAGTCGGTCGATCCTTCGTCATCTGGACCATGCAATATCCACTGTCTCCCAACTTTTGGTTGGCCCACGGCTTTTGTATACCCTGACAGTATGGTCTGCAGTCACAGCCTATACTCCTCCAGATGAATGATACCACAACCATAGCATCTGTAACCATCTCCAGCTGGCATCAACCCCCCATCCTCCTCATCACTGTGTAATTATGGAGGTATTTTCCTGAGGCCAAGACCATCACTTGGTACTGCATGCAAGACCCAATGTGATGATGGCTCCACTAGATCTACTATCAACATCCATATAATGGGACTAATGTATGGGAGAACAATGGCTTAATTGAAGTGACAAGCAAGAAAATATCTAATAAAACACAACAATGAGAACAACAGTGAGTTTGACGTAACCAGTAGTGATGGGCAGACCAATTTCATTTCATCTAGTGCTTCCCATGGGTGTGTGTCCAGTTGGGACCCAGCCACTCTCTGCCTTTATTCAGATGATGTCTGTTGACACATGGTGAGGTTTTAATATTAGAGAGTGTAGGTGCTGTCCCGATTGGATACACCTTGATGCGGTAGGATGGCTTTATGTTTTTTGATCAATAATAGTGTTTATTAACCCCTTAAGGACAAAGCCAGTTTTGTACTTAATGCCCAGGCCATTTTTTGCAATTTTGACCAGTGTCACTTTATAAGGTTATAACTCTGGAACGCTTCAATGGATCCCGGTGATTCTGAGATTGTTTTTTCGTGACATATTGGGCTTCATGTTAGAGGTAAATTTAGGATGATATTTTTTTATTTTATTTGTGAAAAAATCTGAAGTTTGACAAAAAAAATAAAAATTTTGCAATTTTCAAACTTTTAATTTTTATGCCCATAAACCAGAGAGTTATGTCACACAAAATAGTTAATGAATAACATTTCCAACTTGTCTACTTTAGATCAGCGCAATTTTTGAAACAAAATTTTTTGAGGTTAGGAAGTTAGAAGGGTTCAAAGTTCATCAGCAATTTCCCATTTTTTCAACAAAATTTACAAAACCATTTTTTTAGGGACCACATCCCATTTGAAGTGACTTTGAGAGGCCTAGGTGACAGAAAATACCCAAAAGTGACACCATTCTAAAAACTGCACCCCTCAAGGTACTCAAAACCACATTCAAGAAGTTTATTAACTTCAGGTGCTTCACAGGAACTAAAGTAATGTGGAATGAAAAAAAAATAAAATTTAACATTTTACCTAAAAATGTTGCTTTAGCACTAATTTTCTTACTTTTTCACTTTCTTATGAGCGCGCCGATACCCCAGATGTGGTCAGAAACCTTTGTTTGGGTAAATGGGAGAGCTTGGAACGAAAGGAGCAATATTTGAATTTTGGAAAGCAAAGTTGGCTGAAACAGATTGCGGGCACCATGTTGCATTTACAGATCCTCTAAGGTACCTAAACAGCAGGAACCCCCCTCAAGTGACCCCATTTTGGAAACTAGACCCCTTAAGGCTTCTATCGAGGGGTATTCTGAGCATTTTGGACCCACAGGTACTTCACAGATTTTGATAACGTTACGTTGTCATATTGAAAATTGTCATTTTTTTCTCAAAAATATTGCTTTAGCATCAATTCTCTCACTTTTTCAAGAGGTAATTCCAAAAATTTGACCCAAATCTTTGTTACCCACTTTTTTTATGAGCGCGGTGATACCTCACATGTGGTCTGAAACCTTTGTATGGACAAATGGGAGGGTTTGGAACGAAAGGAGCAATATTTGAATTTTGTAAAGGAAATTTGGCTGAAAAAGATTGCGGGCACCATGTCGCATTTGGAGGACCCCTAAGGTACGTAAACAGCAAAAAAACCACCACAAGTGACCCCATATTGGAAACTAGGCCTCTCAAGGAATTTATCTAGATGTTTGGTGAGTCCCTTGAACCCCCAGGTGCTTCACAGAAGTTTATAACGTTGAGCCATGAAAATAAAAAAATAAAATTTTACCACAAAATTGTTACTTCAACCAGGTAGCTATTTTTTTCACAAGGGTAACAGGAAAAAAATCACCATGAAATTTATTGTGCAATTTCTCCTGAGTGTGGTGATATCTTATATGTGGTGGAAATCAACTGTTTGGGCACGCGGCAGGTCTTGGAAGGGAAGGAGTGCCATTTGACTGCAAAATTGGCTGGAATCAATTGCGGACGTCATGTTGCATTAGGAGAGCCCCTGAGGTGCCTAAGCAGTGGAGGTCCCCCACAAGTGACCCCATTCTGGAAAATAGACCCCTCAAGGAATTTATCTAGATGTTTGGTGAGTACCCTGAACCCCCAGGTGCTTCACAGAAGTTTATAACGTTGAGCTGTGAAAATAAAAAAAATACATTTTTACCACAAAATTGTTACTTCAACCACATAGCTTTTTTTTTTAACAAGAGTAAAAGGAAAAAAAGCAGCATAAAATTTATTGTGCAATTTCTCCTGAGTATGCTGATACCTTATGTGTGGTGGAAATCAACTGTTTGGGTGCACAGCAGGGCTCGGAAGGGAAAAAGTGCCATTTGACTGAACATTTGGCTGGAATAATTAGTGGACGCTATGTCGCATTTTGAAAGCCCCTAAAGTGCCTAAACAGTAGAGGTCCCCCACAAGTGACCCCATTTTGGAAACAAGAAACCTCAAGGCTTTTATCTAGGTGTATATTGAGCATTTTGAATCCACGAATACTTCACAGAATTTGATAAGCTTAGGTTGCCATATTGAAAATTTTCATTTTTTTCACAAAAAGGTTTCTTTAGCATCACATTTCTCACTTTTTCAAGAGGCAGCAACAAAACGTGGACCCCACAGGTTGTTATCCAATTTCTTGTGAGCGCAGGGATACCCCATATGTGGCCAAAAACCTCTGTTTGGATTAATGGGAAGGCTTGGAATGGAAGGAGCACCATTTGAATTTTGGAAAAGTTGAAATAAATTGCACGCACCATGTCACATTAGCAGGGCCTCTTGGGTACCTATACAGCAGAAACCCCCACAAGTGACTCCATTTTGGAAACTGGACCTCTCAAGGATTTTATTCAGGAGTATAGTAAGCATTTTGAATCCACAGGTACTTCACAAAAATGTTGCTGTAGCAACAAATTTCTCACTGTTAGGCTATATGGCCATGATCCAGCGACACGGCGTCTAGTACACAGTGCCAGCCTTCCTGCAGAGATGTGAGTGTTGTCCACGGGAGAACGCAGCTGCCCATGCCCACGATTTGGGTTCAGGCTGCTGTGGACTTTAGCTCTATTCTACCTGCACAGAACACTCATCTCCGCAGCATAAATTGACATGCTGAGGCTCGGGAAGCTGCGCCACAGGTCAGTTTATGCTGCGGAGAAAAGAAGCACAGTGGACATGAGATTTCTAAAAATCCTTCCACTGTGCTTCTACTGCACAATGCAGCGTTATGGACGCAGGGAAAACACTCTGCGCCCAAAACGCTGCAAACCCCGATTGTGGGCGCATAGCCTAAAATGCTACAATGGATGAATGGATAGATATCAAACCAATATAACGTCCCACCCCCTGCATATTCTAAGCTGGCGTCCTTTAGTGCCTTTCATGTGGCACTAAAGGGTGCCTAGCCTTGTATTTAGCCCAAAAAAATAATTAAAATAAATGACGTGGGGTCCCCCCTATTTTTGATAGCCAGCTAGGGTAAAGCAGACAGCTGTAGCCTGCAAACCACAGCTGACAGCTTCACCTTGGCTGGTGATCAATTTGGAGGGCTCCCCAAGCTGTTTTGTGTTTTTTTTTAATTATTTATGAATAAATAATTAAAAAAAAAAACAAACGTAGGGTCCCCCCAAATTAGATCACCAGCCAAGGTGAAGCTGACAGCTGGGGTCTGGTATTCTCAGGGTGGGAAGAGCCATGGTTATTGGACTCTTCCCAGCCTAAAAATAGCAGGCCGCAGCCGCCCCAGAAGTGGCGCATCCATTAGATGCGCCAATCCTGGCGCTTCGCCCCAACTCATCCCGCGCCCTGGTGCGGTGGCAAACGGGGTAATAAATGGGGTTGATACCAGATGTGTAATGTCACCTGGCATCAAGCCCAGCAATTAGTTATGTCACGGCGTCTATTTGATACCAGACATAACTAATTGACAGTAATAAAAAAAAAAATTGACAACAAAAAAAAAATTTATTTGAAAAAAAACACTCCCCAAAAACATTCCCTCTTTTGGCCAATTTATTGAAAAAAAAAAAAATCGGGTCCCTGTAATCCATTGTGAAAGTCCCGCGGCGATTCTGGACCTTCTAGAATATGGGGGGCACGTTCAGGGAACGTGACCCCCATTTTCTAGGAGTGCAGACCCTCCATTTGAGGAGAGTGGGTGCAAAGAATTTGCACCCACCCTCCCCGGGTCACAGCTGCAGAGTGTGAGCAGCAGCAGCAGCCAGCGTCTCTGACTCAGACACAGGAAGCTGTCAGCCGCGCTCTGCAGTGTGACCGGCGTGCACTGTGAAGGAGGAGGGCGCCGCGGGGGATCAGAGCTGACAGGTACGGGGGACACCGGGGAACACCGGGGTGGGAATAGGGGGTGACCTGGCAGGGCCTGGGGAGCAGGTTTCTGTCATATGTGTCATAGCACATGCGACAGAAACCATAGGAAAGGGGGAAATGCGGCTGGCGCGCTGCTGTGCGCGCCAGTATGTGCGGCGCCATGTTAGATTATCGGGAGGAAGGGGGGGTGGGGGGACACTTTGGCGACACCGGGGGACCGGAGAGGACCGGGGGATGAGATTTATCTCCCATCTGACATGTTTGTTTAGGCCAGATGGGAGATAAATGATTTTTTACCGGCGCGGTCATTTACTGTAACCTGATCATCGGTATACGGTGTATACCGGTCATCAGGTGAGCGGGGACCGGAAAAAACGGCCAGAATCATGATCTCCAGGGTCTCAGCTACCCCCAGCAGCTGAGACCCCGGATTTTTTCTGACTCTGGGGGGCGCTAGACCTTTTTTTCCAACCGCCGTTAAAAAGCGGAGGATCGGAAGAAGTACCCTAATTTGTCGCCGGTAAAAGGCGTATCGGCGGTCGTTAAGGGGTTAAGTACCCTATGTTCATTTATATGCATTATGCTTCTATTTAGTTTCAGCAGGGTATATGTTCCTATTATTTTTCTTCTTTGTTTTTTATCCCTATAGTGGTGTATAAATAAATAAATAAATAAATTGGAGTAGGGTCCCCTTATATTGTGATACCCAGCTGTGCTACAGGCTGCAGCCCCAAGCTGTATGCTTGTCTTGGCTGTGTATCAAAATAAGAGGGACCCCATGCGGGTTTTTTAAAAAATAAATAAATAATTAATAAAAAGAAACCAAAAAAAACGGCGTGCGGCCCCTTAATTTTAGAGGGTTACACGGAGGTTACACAGAGTTCCCTGAGAACTCCATGTTGGGGATTCATGCACGGATACTAGGTATCCGGTACGGAGCCCAAACTTTACAGTCCAGGTTTGTCCACTAGTTGCAACCCTTTTCTTCATCAGTGTATCTGTCCCTATATTAGGCTACTGATAGACTACATAGCAAAACCCTGTTGACAAATTCCCTTTAATTACCTATTATTGTACTTAACAGAGAGAAGTGACAAGTACCCAGTGTTGTTATACTTGAACAGATTACTTAAACTAAATAAATATTCTAAAACCATGAAAATTTGTAGAAACACTACGTCAGCATGATCCCTTGGCTTATAGAATTCTAAGAATGCTTTATTTCGGCTTCACATGACAAATCCTCTGTGAGTTAAATAGCTCTGACTCCTGACTGATGCTGATGCATTTAGCTCACAGAGCATTCCCTATGTTAGATTTACTTTTAAACATTTCTCAACTGAGAGCAGCCATGTAAATAAGTGTTCTAATTCATTAACAGGAAATAAAGATCTTAGAATCCTAAAAGTGATTAAACATTATTTGCCTAAAACCAGAACCAGTGAACCACTTATGTAGACAAATGTTTCTGACAGACTTCTTATATTATTTGGTGTTATTTTTTTATATTCATTGTGTCTTAAAAAATGTAAGAATAATGGATAAAAAAAGTATGACTGGGAAACTAGCAATGTACAGTATGTGTATTATAACATGTGTGTTATGTTATACGTGTCATAGAATGGATGATGTATGTAGGTAAGAGGTAATTGTACAGGAACTGAGGACCTATCACTTAAAATAAATGTTCCCTAAAGATGTACAGTCAAAATGCAGAAATCGTTTTTTGTTAAAATAATCTGCAAAATATATCAAGAACAAGTCTCTGGAGGAATCAGTAAATTTATAATGTGCTAAAGAAAAGGAAGGCAAAGCAAAAATTATGAAGATGGTGTAGGATTGTATTCAAATGCCTTTAATTCTCATATGTAAAAGGTTTCTGGGCATGTTTAACATTACTTGTTGAATGGGAGTACAATTTCAGCCATTTGTCTAAAACCACAGGTAAATTGATGCAGTAAAAGCACCATGTAACCACCAGAATTTATCTTATAAATCCTACATAGAACAATACCCTGAAGACACAAAATATAATACTGGTTTCAGAAAAATATATATTAGTTTATCGATTCATCTCATGAAATGTATATAAAAATAAAAACATGAATAAGGGGGGTAATTATATAGGACACAAGGAAAGTATACAAAGATGCACTGCAATAAGGAATAGAGACACATATAAGTAGTGCAACTACTCAAAGAATTTAAAATAAAAGCTACTCACAGATACATTAAGGAGCTGAACAATATAAACAACAATTATATAATGCAATATCTCAGTCGAGTGATATAGAAAAATGTATAAATGACACGCAACGAGCAGGGCGAGCACATTCTGACTAACCGGGGTCTGATGCACAACGAAAAACACACCTAAAAAACATCACAGACAGTGGGGGAACACCGGGGACAAAAAAAACAACGGTGGGACCTGGGACTAGTTAGAGGGTAGATGGATACCTCCTAACCTCACCTGAGCTGTCCCTACTCTCCTAGCCAGTACCTACACAGTCTCCGCAATTGTCGCCGAGGAGCAACCTGGGTCTCTGAGAGACCTTATAGATGCCTTGACTAGAAAGAGGCAGGTGAGGTTAACTAAACTCACCGCTGTACTAAAGATACAAGAGGGTAGGAGAGACAAACAGGGCGTAAACAACAAAAAATGGATAGGATAAGACTTCTGGAGAATCCACAGCAGCTCCTTCCACCAAGGCGACTTTCATACAAATGGCTTTGTATAGTCTGCACAGCTTGCTGGGAGACCTAGCTATTTAAGTACAAGGGGGTGTGTTTACAAAGCAGGTGCAGCTGACCTTAACTACAGGAGAGCTGCTGGCAGAAAAATTGATATTTAATTACTTCAGTACAAAAGGAAATGAAGCAACATTTAAATGCAGAGTCCCAGATAGAGATAAGGGGCTCCAGTCCTCAAGCTGCCAGTAGTCACCAAAAACAAGGAGACAACTGTGACAATATATAAGCATATAATAAAGAGATAGTCTCAGTGGAATTGGAAAAAAAACAAAGCTCATAAATCATATGGATCAAAAAGAAACTGTCATCACAAGATGAAAAAGACCATAGTGCTTGGTCAATGTTCAAACTTGTAAGGTGTAAAGATGGTATGAAGGGAGCAAGGAGCTCAAAAGGGTCTGTAATACAATGCTGAGGCGTGAAGTTAAACAAGGGCAAGTGGCCAATGAACAGGCAATTAGCTGTGATGCAGCTGGTTAGGGTGCTGTCGTTCAAGCGACATGCTCAGGGAACTTCCAGGTTCAGAGTTTAGTGAGGCGCCGATGAACTCCACCAAGCACACTTACTGTGCAGTGAACAGAAAACTGACTGCTTCTTGTGGCCAGTATTGCAAGTAGACTGCTTAACATGTTTGAAACAGTATTCAATTGTAGATTACCACTATATCTGCAGCTAAATACCATTTTTATTTTGCTATCACATTTCCTTTAAGTAGTAGTGAAAATGAAAACTAGTAAAACTTATTCATAAAACATAATTCAGAGTATTGCCCTTTGTTAGCCACCACTCTTGGTCTTGGAGCCTTCATTTCCATGTTAGTTCCGACATAAGCAAAGGAGTTTCCCCTGCCTTCCTGTGTTTTGGTGAATGATGAAGAGGAACGATTGTCTGGCTTGGTTTATCAGCAAAGCCAGTCAGCACTCTTCTCAATCATGGTACTATATTTAGTGACACTTGAATTGGGAGTTTGTGATAGTCAGAAATTCTTCCAGTGACTCATCAGTGACTTAAAATGGCTATCCCACAACATACACATGTAACCCATTCAAAGAAAAGCTAACAAATATACAATCACTTAGGGTTTCCACTGCTGGGACCCAAACAATCAGTAGAAGATGGGTTTAGAGTTTCCTTCCTTCTGGAGAACAAAAGTGGTGGTCACACATGATATTGAAAAATGTGGCATAACATGAATGACAAGAGTCCTCTAGAATGGGAGATCGAAATATATCAATAAGTGAGAGTCCCAGTGATGAGACCCCCATTATTCATACATTTATCACATACCCTGTGGAAAGATGATAAATATTTACCTTCGGATAACCCCTAGAAGCTCTATTTGCAGCTCTCTTTGAGCAAATTGGTGGACTCTATAAGCACAAGGATCCTGTTTCCATTACCGGAACAAAAATATTTTAAGCTGCGGTTTACTGCTGCACAAATACTTAGGTAAATTAATATTCATAAAAAGAATTCCTGAAAATTAGGTTTTCATATTCTGTGTAGGGCAAATCATTTTTTCAGATTTTGCAAAGGAAGTCAGGACAATTTAAAGTGCAATATATATGGATGGGTTTTCAAAACCCTATGACAAATAGCAAAAACAAATTATTCACAATTTTTAACATACGTAATATCTCAATTCACATTTCTGGCAATTTGCACTCTTTCAAAGTCATTGAATGAAACAGACAAATCGACAGCAAAATTTGAAACAAAATCTGCACATATGTGAATTTTAAAAAATATACTGGTATATATTTCTTTAATTTTAAAGTAGAAAAAGGGGTTGATTCAAAACTTTTATATATTTTTTTCATATCAGTATACAGTATTTTTTGCCCCATTAAAGGACATTAACCTGCGATCATCTGATTGCCTATACTATATAAAGCAATGCCACAGTACTTCTGAATATTGCAAAAATCTTGACATGCATCTGGGTCTTTAGCAGAACCTTGGCAATCATGGCATCCCATTGGTACCCCACTTTTGCATCACTAATCTCTGCAGCTACTGTGTATAGATAGGTAGCAGAGCCTAGTTATATGTCATTACAAATCTTACAGATCTGATCTCACGTTAGTTTGGGTAGTGGGTGAGAGCTGACTGCATTGTGAGATGAGACCTGGAAGAGTCTTGTAATGATGCGTATTTCAGCTCAGCTGCATTTCTGAACTATAGATGCAGAGTTATGTATCATTATAAACACTTCCAGATCTTATCTCACAGTGCTGTCACTTCTCCCCCACACTGACTGCCGTTAGATGAGATCTGTAAGTGTCAGTAAAGATACATTGTAGACTGTGAGCCCTCACGGGCAGGAACCTCTCTCCTCCTGTACCAGTCTGTGCCTTGTATTGTTTATGATTATTGTACTTGTCCCTATTATGTATACCCCTTTCACATGTAAAGCGCCATGGAATTGATGGAGCTATAATAATAATCATAAATAATAATAATAATAATTACTCAGGTGTGCTTTACACAAATAGCTGCAGAGATTAGTGTGGAGAGGAGGATGTAGTTTTTTCTCCCCTGCATGACACTGCCTGCTTATGATTGGTCAACCTCATTCAGGGGAAGAAGTACATGCCCACAGAGACAAATCTCTGGTAATGCCCAGTTGAACTACAGTATAACAACATTATAGCTTAAACTTTACAAGCTCATATCTCCACAATGGGAAGAAGTTAAAAAATAAAAAACTATGTTTTACTCTGCTCTTTTTTATCATGTGGTCAGTTAAACATGATGAAACTGGTAAAAGGTCACCTTTAAATTTGGAAATAACAAAACTTATTTTCTTTTAACTAGTAAAAAATATATAGCATAGTTGGCTGAGTTTAAGAGCAGTAACATTTTGCATTAACTGTGTCTCTGACTTTGTATATGGAGCGATAGGGCATTAATGTCAACATCTCTCATGGTCTACAGAAGTAAAAGTTTGATATCAGCACATCAGATAATGTTGCACAGTAAAACAGGCCCTATACATGTTAACCTTTTTTACCTGATAGCACATAGTCTATGGCCCTAGTCACATGTATATATTTTTTGTGAAACAACGGTATGCAAAACCCTTGAGAACTTTCTGAATTTGTTCTGAGTTGGGTCTGATTTGTAGTCCATATTCTCCCATTCAAGTGAGTGAGTGGGTCCACGGAAAAAAAAAACGGCACACAGATGCTATCCACGTGGCATCAATGTGCTGTGCATTTTTCATAGAGCAGTTGCCAGGAGAAGATTAGGAAACCTCAATCAATTATTTTTTTTAATAGAACAAAAACATATAACCCACAAACCAATACTTGATTAATATGTGAATTTGGCCATAACCAAACCGAATACCTTGTTGGTTAGTCACCTTCGCAAGTTTCAGAAATATCACTATGACATGAAGCTGAAACAGTGTACTAATAACATTTAACTTTATGTCCCTTTCTTGCACTGATCAATTTCATTAGATACTGAGGTTCTTTCTCAGTGTTCTGGCAGACTAAAGCTCCCTTCTCAATCAGTTAAGCTGAATTAACTCATCATAAGTTTTTTCCTCATACACAAAAAAAGACCAATTTTAATAAAAAAAATTGTTTAAAAGAACTGAAAGTCCTCAGTGGTTGAAAGCTTTTAATGGCTAACTAAAAAGATGGTAATAATAGCAAGCTTTCGAGACTGCTCAGGTCTCTTCATCAGGCTCAGTACCGTGGTGGCAAAAAAGTTCAATTTTAGTCTCATCTGACCACAGCACTTTCCTCCATACATTTGGGGAGTCTTCCACGTGTTTTTTGGCAAACCCAAAACGAGCATTCCCATTTTTGGCTGTAATTAAGCTTGTTCTTCCATAAAGGAGAGTTCTATGGAGTATATGGCTTATTGTGATTGAATGACAGATACTCCAGTCTCTGCTTGGGAACGCTGCAGCTCCTTCAGGGTTACCTTTGGTGGGCGGTCCTCTCCTGGCATGTTTGTTGTGGTACCATACTTTTCCCATTTGATGATAATGGATTGAATGGTGCTCTTGGGATCATCAGAGATTGGGATTTTTTTAGAACCCAACCCTGACTTGTACTTCCCAACAACTTTGTCTCTGATTTGTTTGGAGATCTCCTTGGTCTTCATAGTGGTGTTTGGTTAGTAGTGCCTCTTGCTTAACCCTTTTATGACCAAGGATTTACTGGTACGTCCTTGGCCGTGTCTGTCCCTTGAATGTCGGCTAGCGTAGTGAGCCTGAATTAGTCCCTGCACATGCTGCTGATCTGATCAGCAAATATGTGCAACTAATGGGCGCGGGTGGATCTCTGATTCCCCTGTGCCTGTTAAACCCTTAGATTGCGCTGTCAAACTCTGACAGCGTGATCTAAAGCACTCCGGAGGGGATCGTGTTCCTCACTACCAACTGCAACTGGGTTGGCATGGCAGCTTGGGGTGAGATGATGACCCCTGTCACTGACATGACATGTTACCTGTGAACGCCAGCACTCACAGTAACACAGCATTTCTCCTGATCAGAGCAATGTTGAAGCATTGCTCTGATCAGGAGAAGTGTGTGGCCTTAGAAGGACTAGTAAAATGAGTAAAAAAAAAGTTTTAAAAAAATATGGAAAAAAAACCCTAAAACTTCAATCACCCCCCTTTTGCCCAATTGAAAATAAAACAATAATAAAAAAACCCCACATATTTGGTATAATTGAGTTAAGAAATTCCTGATCTATCAAATATAAAGTCAATTAATATGATTAGTGCACGGCGTAGTGAGAAAAAATTCCAAAAGCCAAAATTAAATTTTTTTGGGTCGCTGCAACATTGAATTAAAATGCAATAACAGGCAATCAGAACATTGCAGCTGCGCAAAAATGGTATAATTAAAAACACCAGCTCAAGAAGCAAAAAAATCAGCTGCCATAGAGCCCAACATCCTGAAAAATGAGAACGCTACAAGTGTCGGAAAATGGTGACAAAAGCACAATTTTTTTGTACAAACTTATAACTTTATTTTTAACACTTAGAAAAAAGTAAAACTATACATGTTTGATATCTATGAACTAGTACTGATCTGGGAAATAATAAGCCATGACAGTTTTTCAAAATAGTGAACATGGTAAATAAAAAACCCCCAAAACAATCGTGCAATTACACTTTTTTTGCAATTTCCCTGCTTTTGGAATTTTTTTCCGATTTTCCATTACAATATGGGGCAGAGTGAATCAATGTTGTTCAAAAGCACATCTCGTCCCTCAAAAACCAATCCTTCCTATGGCTATATTGAAGAAAAAATAAAAAAAGTTAAGGGAAGGAATAAATGAAAACGAAAAATAGAAACTTGTCCGGGGTGAAACGGTTATTGGTGCAACAGCCTCTGTGGCCTTTCAAAAAAGGTGTGTACAATATATACTGATGCACCACGGGATGTGATTTATGAATTTTATTGCTTGCACCCGAAATTATTTGGGGCTTCATAGCAAATGGGGAAAAAAACATATACACATGGCAATTTTTATTTATTTTAGCCCATAAATATAATTTTTGCCTATTTTTTCACACTTCACTTCCCCAACTTAGACTAATTACTGCTAATGCATCCCATACAAATCTGATTGCAAAAATATTTAATCACAGGTTGTAATGTAACAAAAAGGGTAAAAAGCCAAGGGGCATCCTTGGTTATCTGCTATCTGTTTTTGTTTCCTAAGACCCATTCACTTGAAGAAACAAGTTTAGTCAGTAGACTGAGCCCAAGTAGGACATGTATTTTTGCATGCCACCGGACATATGAACATGCATATACTGTAGACTAAAAGAGGTACATGCTTCACGGAAAAAAATAGATAAAGCACACATGTGAAGCTCAGACACATGAATGGGACCAAAGAAGGAGACATTTTCACAATTATTATTGATATTATTTAATTCTACCATTGGTCTCCTGTTATAAGTTAAGAATCAGGCTGGTCATCTACTGGGAAGGTGCCCATACAGCTGCCCTAAATCCTTTCTTAGCTTTCTTATGTACCATGTTTTGGATGTTGCCAGCAATCACAGTTGTAATATCTAAACAGCTCTGTACACCATGCACAGTTATTAAAGCTCGTCTTTAAGTTAGCGAAAATTAGAAAGAAAGCAATATGAGAAATTGAAAATGAGTTGTGCAATAAAATGTTACACCTCTTATGTTTAAATTATTTTTTATACTACAAAATTCACATGGAAAATAAGTAATTTGGCTTGTATGTACCTGGGAAACATCAATAAAAAGGGTGAAAATTGATATTTACTGAGTAAACTCCATTATGCACATTAAACTCCATTATGCACATTGCAAGAGATAGACTCTGGTATTAATAGCATAGCATGAAGTTTGAACAAATTATTCAATATTCACAGCCTCCACAAAACCCAAGAATAAAAGGACTGAATCTGAAGTTATAGACAGTGATATATATATATATATATATATATATATATATATATATATATATATATACAGTTAGGTCCAGAAATATTTGGACAGTGACACAATTTTCGCGAGTTGGGCTCTGCATGCCACCACATTGGATTTGAAATGAAACCTCTACAACAGAATTCAAGTGCAGATTGTAACGTTTAATTTGAAGGCTTGAACAAAAATATCTGATAGAAATTGTAGGAATTGTACACATTTCTTTACAAACACTCCATTTTAGGAGGTCAAAAGTAATTGGACAAATAAACCAAACCCAAACAAAATATTTTTATTTTCAATATTTTGTTGCGAATCCTTTGGAGGCAATCACTGCCTTAAGTCTGGAACCCATGGACATCACCAAACGCTGGGTTTACTCCTTCTTAATGCTTTTCCAGGCCTTTACAGCCGCAGCCTTCAGGTCTTGCTTGTTTGTGGGTCTTTCTGTCTTAAGTCTGGATTTGAGCAAGTGAAATGCATGCTCAATTGGGTTAAGATCTGGTGATTGACTTGGCCATTGCAGAATGATCCACTTTTTTGCACTCATGAACTCCTGGGTAGCTTTGGCTGTATTCTTGGGGTCATTGTCCATCTGTACTATGAAGCGCCGTCTGATCAACTTTGCGGCATTTGGCTGAATCTGGGCTGAAAGTATATCCCGGTACACTTCTGAATTCATCCGGCTACTCTTGTCTGCTCTTATGTCATCAATAAACACAAGTGACCCAGTGCCATTGAAAGCCATGCATGCCCATGCCATCACGTTGCCTCCACCATGTTTTACAGAGAATGTGGTGTGCCTTGGATCATGTGCCGTTCCCTTTCTTCTCCAAACTTTTTTCTTCCCATCATTCTGGTACAGGTTGATCTTTGTCTCATCTGTCCATAGAATACTTTTCCAGAACTGAGCTGGCTTCATGAGGTGTTTTTCAGCAAATTTAACTCTGGCCTGTCTATTTTTGGAATTGATGAATGGTTTGCATCTAGATGTGAACCCTTTGTATTTACTTTCATGGAGTCTTCTCTTTACTGTTGACTTAGAGACAGATACACCTACTTCACTGAGAGTGTTCTGGACTTCAGTTGATGTTGTGAACGGGTTCTTCTTCACCAAAGAAAGTATGCGGCGATCATCCACCACTGTTGTCATCCGTAGACGCCCAGGCCTTTTTGAGTTCCCAAGCTCACCAGTCAATTCCTTTTTTCTCAGAATGTACCCGACTGTTGATTTTGCTACTCCAAGCATGTCTGCTATCTCTCTGATGGATTTTTTCTTTTTTTTCAGCCTCAGGATGTTCTGCTTCACCTCAATTGAGAGTTCCTTAGACCGCATGTTGTCTGGTCACAGCAACAGCTTCCAAATGCAAAACCACACACCTGTAATCAACCCCAGACCTTTTAACTACTTCATTGATTACAGGTTAACGAGGAAGACGCCTTCAGAGTTAATTGCAGCCCTTAGAGTCCCTTGTCCAATTACTTTTGGTCCCTTTAAAAAGAGGAGGCTATGCATTACAGAGCTATGATTCCTAAACCCTTTCTCCGATTTGGATGTGAAAACTCTCATATTGCAGCTGGGAGTGTGCACTTTCAGCCCATATTATATATATATAATTGTATTTCTGAACATGTTTTTGTAAACAGCTAAAATAACAAAACTTGTGACACACATATAATTTCTGTTGAGGCAACTGATTTACATATTGGAGTCTTGTATGCATACATACAGACATGGATGGGCACTCAGTAATCAAATATTTAAATGCATGAATTCAATACAAGAAAACTGTGTATAGAAAGTGCAAACAAACAGAAACAATAAAAAAATAAATGTATAACAAGGATTGTTTTCTTTTTTGTTTCATCATGCCTACATTTATGAAAGGACTAATTAGTTCTCTGTCTGTTTTGCATGCTCCAGTTTTTGATACATTTTTTGGTGCAGTTTGTAGTGACCTTTTAGTCAACACAAACTGCACGCTTTTCCTTCCCCAGCAAAGTCTATGAGATTTCAGATCTGCTGTGCGCAGGTTTTGGGTTCTTTTGCTGCATTTTTCTGGTGACTACAAATATGCAGCATGTCAATTCTTTTTGCATTTTTCACCCATTGGTGATAAAAACACGCACCAAAAATGCATGGTCAAAACACGCATCAAAAACACATAAAAAACTCCTGCATTTTTTATGCTTTTTTTTACCACAAGATGCATTTTTTTGGCCATAGGGTGAATTTTTGTGGTTACGACAATAATTCAGACTGCGGGCAGACCCTTTAGGCTGGATTCACGCTATGGTATGGCATCTGATGCAAGAGCATCAGATGCAGTATGCTAATGACCCTCGGCTCCCACTGTGCTGCCAGTGTGAGCAGAGTGTCATGCAACTGTAATCCGATCCTACAATCGGATCACAGCTATGGAGGAGAGGGAGGGATTAATGCCCCCATAGCCTCCATTATCTGAGGGCAGTGCGATAATCGCATCAACTGACATCATCCAAGTGCAGTCTAATGTTTCACTCGCATCCATAGACTTGTATGGATGCGAGTTGCACGGGTCTCGCTGACAATCGCAGCATGCTGCGACTTTTCTCTCATCCAAAATCTGGATGAGAAAAAAGCTGACCATCTGCTCTCCCTCATTGAATAACATTGGTCCGAGTCCAATGCGAGATTTTCTCGCAATGCACTCATTCGATTCATACGCTCGTGTGAGCATACCCTTATAAATACTTCCATTTCCAACATGATATCCTATGGTAGCTCAGTGGTTACGGTAGTAATGTTGCTTTACAGCACAGGGATCCTGAGGTCAAATCCCACCAAGGACACCCTCTGCAGGGAGTTTGTATATTCTCTCTGTGTTTGTGTGGGTTTCCTCCAGGTTCTCCGGTTTCCTCCCACACTCCAAAGACGTTCTGATAGGGAATTTAGATTGTGAGCCTCAATGATGATATGTGTACAGTGCTGCGTAATATGATACAGTATAAGCAAAGCATATTGATTCTGGGCATTTTTTCTTAACTTGTGTCATTCTTCTGTTATTTTTAATGAAGCTGTATAAATGCATTGACGACTGGATCTTACCATTCTTCTTGTTGATAGTGTGTGTTCTTTGATAATCAGATAGTGTAAGGCATCATTCAGATGCCCATATTACAACATATAATCACTATATTCAATGGGATTGTTCACAAATCTGTGTTTTGAGGAGGAGTTTCAAACCGATTGTGCACAATAGCAAAGCATTTGACAAAGTATCTCATACAATCCTTATTGAAAAAATGACCAAATGGGGAATGGACAAGGCAACTGTTAGATGGATTTGTAACTGGCTTAGTGATCGGAGTCAAAGAGTGGTAATAAATGGCTGCACATCCAGTTGGAAGACTGTCTCAAGTGGGGTACCACAGGGCTTGGTCCTGAGCCTGTGTTGTTCAACATCTTTATCAATGATTTAGATCAGGGGTGGGGAACCTCTGGCCCGCGGGCCGCATGCGGCCCGCCATGACCTTTTATGCGGCCCCCGGGCAGATTCCCGGGGGCTGCAGTGCTGGGGCCGCTGGCCCTTTAAATGACCACATGCACTGTTTGGGCGAACCAATGGGCTCTCCCGCTGTCCAGTGTTAGCGTGATCAGCGGTGTCTGCCCGTCCCTCTGCTCTTCGGAGCGATGTGCCCGCCTCTCTGCCCTCCAGCGCGATCTGCCCACCCCTCTTTCCTCTCGGGGGGGTGTGCCCGCCCCTCTGCCCTCCGGCGCGATCTGCCCCTTCTGCCCCCTTCGGAGCGATGTGCCCGCCCCTATGTCCTCACGTGTGGTGTGACCGCCCCTTTGAACTCCGGAGCGATCTGCCCGCCCCTCTTTCCTCTCGTGGGGTGTGCCCGCCCCTCTGCCGTCCGGAGCGATCTTCCCCCTCTGCCCCCTTTGGAGCAATGTGCCCGCCCCTATGTGTGTGACCGCACCGTTGAACTCCGGAGCGATCTGCCCGCACCTCTGTCCTCTCGTGCAGTGTGCCCGCCCTTCTGCCCTCCGGCCTGCACTGTCTCCGGCGCTGTGTGTGCACGCGCACGTCTGCAGTCTGCTCTCCGTCCAGTACTTTGTGCACCATCCCCCCCAGAGTTGTGTGCAATGATCAGTGCTGTGTCCCTCACCCCATGCTGTGTATCACCTCAGGTTTGTGGCTCCCCAGTAATGTCAGGGCTCTGCAGGTGCTGTGTGCAGAGCCCTGACATTACTGGGGGGCAGTGCTGTGTGCCCTCCTAATACTGTGTATCACCCCCAGTGTTGTGTTCCCCCAGTGATGTCTGTGCCCCCATCAGTGATGTCTTTGCCCCCAGCCCCTCTTGTGATGTGTGTGCCCCCAGCCCCTCTTGCGTTGTGTATGCCCCCCAGCACCTCTTGTGTTGTGTATGCCCCAGTGTCTCCTGTTATGTGTATGCCCCCCAGCCCCTCTTGTGTTGTTTGCCTTCAACGTCTCCTGTGACTTATACATCACTTTGGAGATGCTGGTGGCATATACATCACAGGAGACACTGGGGACATACACAACACAGGAAGGGCTGTGGGCATTTACATCACAGGAGGGGCTGGGAGCATATATATATCCCCAGCTCCTCATGTGATGTATGTGTCTCCTGTGATGTGTATATACAGCAGTCCCAGTATTTCTTTTCTGTTGTGTATACGTTAGTCCCAGCGTTTTCAATGTGATGTATATGCCCCCAGCCCCTCCAGTGATGTATGTGTCTTCAGTGACTTTTGTAATGTATATAGAGCAGTCCCAGTGTCTCCTATGTGTTATATGTGCATCCAGCGTCTCCTGTGATGCATATACAGCGTCTCCTATGTGATGTATATGATTTACCAGATATTTTTATGACAAAGCGATGACTGCGCTCCAGACCGAGACAAAACTAGAAAAGCAGTTGTGAGAAGAAACAAGATCAGTATCACAGAACATCACAGCCGCACCAAAGAGAAGCCGCTCCAGCCGACACAGTGGGGGTGAGTTAGTTAATTGTTTGACCAAATATAGCAGGGTCATTTAAACATTGATAATTTTGTGCGGCCCCCGAAGGTTGGTAGAAATTTCCAAATGGCCCCCGGCAGTAAAAAGGTTCCCCACCCCTGATTTAGATGAAGGAATTAAGGGTAAACTGATTAATTTGCTGATGACACAAAGCTAGGATGAATAGCTAATACTAGAGAAGAGAGAGAGAGAGTATTCAACAAGATCTAAACAAGCTGGAACAATGGGCAGCAACTAATAGAATGTTTTTTAACAGAGAGAAATGCAAAGTCTTATATCTTGGCAAGAATAAAGAAGAGAGCATATACAGCATGGGAGGAATAGAGCTATCCAACAGCATGTGTGAAAAAGACTTAGGTATACTAATAGATCACAGACTGAACATGAGTCAACAGTGTGACGCAGCAGCAAAAAAGGAAAACACCATTCTAGGATGTACTAACAGAAGCATACATTCAAGATCACGTGAAGTCATTATCCCCCTTTACTCCTCTTTGGTCAGACCTTATCTGGAATATTGTTTCCAGTTCTGGACACCATATTTTAAAAAAGACATCAACATACTGGAGCAAGTTCAGAGAAGAGTGACCAGAATGGTGACTGGTCTGCAAACCATGTCCTATGAGGAACGGTTACAGGATTTAGGATTGTTTAGCTTGCAAAAGAGAAGACTGAGAGGAAACCTAATAGCTGTCTACAAATAAATATCTTAAAGGCTGTCACACTGTAGAGGGATCAGTTTTATTCTCATTTTCACAAGGAAAGACTAGAAGCAATGGGATGAAACTGATGGGGAGGAGACACAGATTAGATATTAGAAAAAACTTTTTGACGGTGAGGTTGATCAACGAGTGGAACAGGCTGCCACAACAGGTGGTGAGTTCTCCTTCAATGGAAGTCATTAAAAAGAGGTTGGATGGACGGACATCTGTCTGGGATGATTTAGTGAATTCTGCTTTGAGCATGGGGTTGGACTAGATAACCCAGGAGGTCCAATCCAACTCTTCCATTCTATGATTCTATGGGGAAAAAAAAAACTTGGTAATTTTTTATAAGACTCACAGATCAAGCTCAGCAGTGCAATTCCATGGGTCCATGAATACCTCAGACAGTTTACTGATGATATCCTGGTTGCATCCTAGTGATGTCCATTTTTCACTAATAGGAGAAAATTGCAAAATCGGGGGGGTTTGCATAACAGAAAAGCAGATGAAACACTGATGGTAAAAAAACGACACATGGACCAAACACGGATGAAAATCTAATCCAACACATTGGTGAAAAGTCTGTTTTTACATGTATAAGACAAAACAGATATCTAAATGGGACTTTAAAGGAACATCTTCAATAAACCCCTTAAGAAGCTCGTTTGTGCCTTAAAGGGACTCTGTCAGCAAGAAAAGACTGTTCACACCAAGTACAGGCATTCGATACATCATGGCGGGGCCAATAATTTAAATACATCTTTCCAACTGCTTGTTTTCCTTCTCTGGCTCTATGAAGCCAGAGCTGTCAATCAAAGAAGGGGGGTGGAGATGGGGGAAAAAGGTGTATTTAAATGTTTGTGAATGTGGCGATACCAAATATGTGGTTTTTATATTATTATTATTATTTTATTTTCAATGGGGCAAAAGAGGGGTCATTTCAACTTTTGTGGGGGTTTTATATTTTAAAAACATTTTTTTTAACTTCTTATAAGGTTACAAGTCCCCTTAAGGGACTTGAAGCTGACACTATCCAATCACTTGTGCACTAAAGAGCTGTGCATGAGCACGACTCTGTATAGCACAAATGATCATCACCTGTGAATGTCGGCACTCAGTTGGAGGGCACAGAGACAGTGGTCATCAGCTGACCCTCAGCTGTCATGACATCTGATTGGCACCCCGTGATCACAGGGCCACCGATGGGAGTGGGGAATGGTATGATCCCCACAGGTAAATGTGAAATAATGCTGTAAGACATTGACAGCAGGATTTAACTAGTTAACAGGCAATTTTCAGATCTCCGATCCATTTGCGTCTGTTAGCTGCATGGGTCACTTGACTACGGAAAGCCTAAGTGATCATGCCTGTAGCATGATCACTCGGGCTTTCACAGTGCAGCTCTGACAGCTGCAATATACTGTAGTGTCGAGCATTGCAGTATATTGCAGCTGCGATCAGACAAGTGAAAGTTAGTGTCCCATATAGAAACTAAGTAGAAAAATGTAAAAAAAAAAGTAAAAAGTAAACATTTTTTAAAAAAATCAGAAATGAACAAAAATTATTCCAATAATTAGTTATATTTATGTAAAATAAAAAAGTACACATATTTGGTATCGCAGCGTCCGTAACAACACGATCTATAAAACTGTCATATTAGTTAACACCGTAAAAAAAAGTAGATAAAGTAGCAAAACCTATATCTTTTCATCATACAGCTGACAAAAAATGGAATGAAAATTATGGAATAAAATGTGATCAAAAAGTAATATATAAATAAAAATGCTACCACTGAAAATGTCATCTTGTCCGGCAAAAAAACAAGCCACCATTCAGCTCTATCAGTGAAAGAAATAAAAAAGAACTAGAGCTCTCAGAATACAGCAATGCAAAAACAGTTTTTTATTCTATAAAAACGTTTTTATGGTGTACAAGCAGCAAAACATAAAAAAACTATATAAATGTGGTATTTCTGTATTTGTACAGACCCAAAGAATAAGGCTATGTGCGCACTAGTGCGTTTTACCCGCGGATTTGCCGCGGAAATTTCTTGAGAAATGTCTGCAATCTCTGTGCAGACATTTCCCAGCAAATCCTATGGTAAAAAAAATAGCTGTGCGCACTGGTGCGGATTTTTCTCAAGAAATTTCCTTGAGAAGAATTTCTCGAGAAACTTTCTTGAGAAAATGAACATGTCCATTATTTCCGCAGGTACCCTGCGGATTTCGGCAGTACAGCCTGCAAAAATCCGCAGGGAACCACCCGCGGGAAAATCGCGGCAATTCCGCGGCTATTCCGCGGCTAATCCGCGGCAAATCCGCATGCGGATTTGGTGCAGATTTTTTCCGGAGGTCCGGAAATCTTTCACTCCCAGAAGTTTCTCAAGAAATTTTCTTGAGAAACTTCTCATTTCTTGTGCGCACATAGCCTTAAGCTGTCTTATCACTTTTAGTGCTCAGCAAAGGGTGTAAAAAGAAACAATTCCTGAATTGCTGTTTCTTCTTGATTCTGGTTCACAAAAAGTGGAAAAGAAAGCGATCAAAAAATATTATGTTGCCCAAAAAGGTACCAAATAAAAATTCCAACTTATCCCGCAAAAAACAAGTCTTCAGTTAGCTGTCAGCACAAAAATAAAAAAACTATAACCTTCAAAATTTACTGATGCAAAAAACCTTTATATTGTTAAAAAAAAAGCATTTTTAGCATAAAAGTAGCCAACCCCCCCAAAAAATTATATAAATCTGTAATAAGAGGAATAGAGGCGCCTAATCATTTACACTGCATGGTGAACGGCATAAAAAATAAATCAATAAAGCCAATTCTTCAACTGCTGTTGACTTGTTCATTCTCCCCCCCAAAGATCACAGCATGGCGTGGCTCATATTTATACTGCACTCTACGCAGTAAGCGCTCTACGCTGAGCGCTTACACAGAGGACTACGTGTAAAGGTATGTGCCCATGATCAGGAACAGCAGCATTTTAAATTCAGAGTGTTTTTCCTGCATCCACAACGCTGCGTGTACAGTACAAGCACAGTGAATGGAATTTTTTATCATTTTAAAAACTTCTTTTTTTACTTTTTATTTTTATACTAGTCCCCTTAAGGAACTCGAAAGTGCCACTCTCCGATCACTTATGCTGTAAAGAGCTGCGCATAAGCACGACTCTGTATAGCACAAATGATCACCTCCTGTGAATGTCGGCACTCAGCCGGCATTCGCAGGAAATTTATAATTTATAATGACCCCCAGCTGTCATGACATCCTATCCGTAGGGCCGCCAATGGGAGCGGGGAATCGCGTGATCCCCATCGACGCATGTTAAATAACGCTGTCAGAAATTGACAGCGGAATTTAACTACTTAACAGGCATGGACAGATCTCCGATTCATTTGGTCCAATATAAATGTGGTATTGCTGTATTTATACAGACCCGAAGAATAAAGCTGTATTATGACTTTTACTGCTTAGTGAGGGGCATAAAAAAACAATTCCTGAATTACTGTTTCTACTTGATATAAATCTGGTATCACTGTAATCATACTGACCAGAGGAATAAAGGCGCCTAATCATTTACAGCGCACAGTGAACAGCGTAAAATATAAATAAATAAAGTTAATTCTTCAACTACTGTTGACTTGTTCATTCTGCCTCCCAAAGATCACAGTACAGCGTGGCTCATATTTATACTGCGTTCTACGTTGAGCACATGCACAGAGGACTATGTGTAAGGTCCCCTTCCCACTCACGTGTCTCCGGTACGTGCTAGGTCCGTGCCCGCTTGTACCGGAGACACAGGCTCACGTAAACCCATTAAAATCAATGGGTTTATGTGCACGCACATGTGCAGCCATTGGCCCGTACCTCCGTGTGGAGCAGACATGTGTCCGTGTGCTCCACATGGATTCATGTCCGTTTTTCACTGGTAGCAGCGGGGAGTCGGCAGGGCTGGAGACCAAAGTTCAGCACCACGTACAGCGACGCCAGGGACAGGTGAGCAGAAAGTTCCGTTCTCCGTGTGTTATCACGGATAACACACGGAGAACACACGTAGTGCCATAAAAACGGCACACGGAGGGGAAAACGCACCTTTGACACACCCGTGAAACACGTGCATGATTTTCACGGACGTGTGAAGGGGGCCTAAGGGTGTGTGCCCATGAGCAGTAACAGCAGCATTTTGAATGCAGCATGTTTTTGCTGTGTTCACAACGCTGCATTGTACAAGCACAGTGGATGGGATTTATAGAAATGTCATACCCACTGTGCTTCTGTTCTCCACAGTGAAAACTGACATGCAGCGCTGCTTCCAGAGTTGCAGCATGTCAATTTATGCTTGCGGAGACGTGAGTGTTCTCCACGGGGAAAACAGAGTAAAACTCTGTAGCGCCCAAATCCTGGTCGCAGGATGGGCAGCTGCAGTCTCCTGAGTAGTAAACTCGCATATCTGCAGGAAAAGAGGACGCAGAGTGTGGACACATACCCTAAATCTATGAAAAACATGATTCAAACAAAATTTCCAATGGAATATTCATTGTAATGAGGCAGAGGGAGTGAGTTTGAACTCCCATTTGGCCTGTGGTCCGACGGTGTCCATCTTTTTACACCTCTTTTCAGGTGTGCACAAAAGTACAGTCATCAACAGTTTTGTTCACCTTTGAAAAGACGGACACCAGTGATCAGAGTCCAAACAGAAACAGTCTAGAGTAACTCTGCTGCCTCATTATAGTGAATGGATCCATCAGGGGCTTCACCTGAATCACGTATTTCAAAGATGTAGATTGTAGATGGAAACCCCGATGTAAGTGCTCAGCAGAGAGCACAGGATAAATGTGAATTGATCCAAAATGCTCTGTACCAAAATCGCCACCAAACAGCATTCAACTCAACCCACAAAAACACAAGTCCCCACTCAGGTCCATCCTATATATTAGGGGCTTCCACATTACTGGTAACACAAAGGCTCTCGAAAAATGCTATGGCTCCCTCCACCTCAAAACAAATCCCACAAAACCTGCGCTCCCAAATCCAAATGCCCCCTCCCTTCTAAACACCACAATGTGCCTAAACCACCGTTAGAATACACATGTTTGGCATTATTGTAGTGAGGAGAGCTGCAGTGCTTAATTTATAGGGTGTAGATTTCCAGAAGCACAAGCTGGGCACAATATAGGGGCACTACAATCTACTGAGCATGACAATGACTTCTATGCAATTTTTAATTCTGCAACATTCTTAGCGTTTGACACCATAGATGATTTGCAGAGACTAAATCATCACTACACACATAGAGAATTCCGAAAGGGACATAATTTCCAAAACTTGGTCACTGGAGGGGATGTCTTCTGTTCTGAGAATTAGGAGTTCTGCAAACTATTGTAAGAAAATCTGTGCTCCAAAACTGAAATGGCACTCCATCCCTCCTGAGCCCTGCCATGTGGCCATACAGTACTGTACAGTCACATGTGGGGTATTACCACATTCAAAAGAAATTGTGTAACACATTTTGGGGCCTTTTTTAACTATTCCCTTTATGAAAATTGGAAATCTGGGGTTAAAAAAATATTTTAGTGGTAAAAATTTAATTATTTTTTGTTCACCGCCCAATAGTATAACATTTTGTAACACACCTGTAGTGTCAATATGCTTGCTGCACCCCTGGATGAATTCACTGAGGGGTGCAGTTTGTAAAATGGGGTACTTGTGAGGGATTTCTGCTGTTTTAGCACCTCAGGGGCACTGCGAATGTGATATGACATGCAAACCATTCCAACTAAATTTGAACTCAAATTCGGTGCTCCTTCCCTTTGAAAATTACAAACTATTTGTCAAATTTCCAATATTTTCACAAATAAACGCAAAAAATATTGTCTTAAATTTACCACTATCATCAACTAAAATGTGTCAAGAAAATAACAGTCTCAAAATCACTGGGATCTGTTGAAGCGTTCCAGAGTTATAACCTCAGAAATTGACACTGGTCAGAGTTGAAAAAAAATGGCCCGGTCATGAAGGTGAAAACAGGCCCAGGGGTGAAGGGGTTACTAACCCTGAATGCAGAACTACATAGTGTGAGCCAGACAATGAGAAGCTGGCTTGTGGCCGAGAAGTACCGTTGCAGCAAGGTAAAACTCGCGCGCGCACTCA
The DNA here is from genome assembly GCF_048569485.1 of Anomaloglossus baeobatrachus. NCBI lineage: Eukaryota > Metazoa > Chordata > Amphibia > Anura > Aromobatidae > Anomaloglossus > Anomaloglossus baeobatrachus. The sequence continues at coordinate 533,203,056 of NC_134358.1, read as the reverse complement.
AACTCCCTTGTCTGTAGCATGTCGGGGAAGCCCTCACGCATGACTACCACCCTGGGCTACATTACAATATATCTAATGAATATGATTAATACATTTCGCACAGATCACAATATGGTCTGCCATGTCAATGAGAATTTAATTATTTAATAAAGATCTCTAAACAATGTAATGCCAAATATATTAAAGCAATGTTTCAAGTAATATCTATTTTACATCATCAAAAAATCCCTATGTTGGAGTGTCACCAATATATATATAAATATTTCAAAAAGATTCCCACGAGATAGTAAAAGATAATCCTCTATCTGTGAGAATCAAAGCAAAACATAAGCCAATATAATTGATATTAAAAAAATATATTTAATTTAATGAATTAAAAGTAATCTCCTTTACAGTAACTTGGATATTCAAAGTGTATTCATAGACAAGATTTCCCAGCAAAGGCATTACAAGGGTAAGATATAAAATGTAGGGCCATGCAGATAATAAGTAGCCAAAGGTTAGTCTGTATATTAATACATGAGTAACAATCAATATACCAAAATTCAAAATAAATACATGCTGGCTCAAATTATAGATTATAGTGTTCAGTAAATAGAGCGAGTTCATGTATGAAAGAAAATATTTTGCTAGAATAGTGAAGTGACCAGCGTGATAATTATTCAATGTCAGTGAGCAAGATATAAATGATGCTAGTTGAAACCCAACAGTAGTGGCAAAATTATGGTACACTATAGCAAATGTAGTAATTACCTGATGCTAGGCCAATTAGACCCTTTGGCCCCGTTCCCGACATGCGTTTCGTCACTTTCTGACTTCCTGGGGGGGTAGCGGGTTTGGATATATCTAATGAATAAAATAATACATTTCTCACAGATCACAGTATAGTCTGCAATGTCACTGAGAACGTATTTAATAAAGATCACTAAACAATGTAATGCCAAATATATTAAAGCAATTTTTCAAGTAATACCTATTTTATGACCAGTGTCATGATTGTTAAAAATATACTCTCGTTGCTGGATTTTGAGGACCATTTAATAAATAGTTCCTTACTTTTCTTATTTTCCAGTTACAATTTTGGACAAGTTGTTGGAAATGGCTCTGTGCTTGCGCTGATAATTTTCACCCAGCAATATCTCTTTTCTATATCTTGAATGCAATTCACACTTCCTTTTTATTCTCTAGTTCTTGTATCTTAAAATAAAACTATTTTTAAGGTTGAGAAAATAGTAATCACTTACTGCAACATAATAACTTTGTTCAATTTTTTGTGTGGTTCTACAAATCAATCAGAAACACGATATTTATCAGACACTTGCTATAACGGCTCCGGTCATAACATAACTACGTTCACGTTTTACCAATTTACTAGTGTCAGGATTTATACAGTATGAAACCGTCATACTGCCTATTGAGCATTGCATTAGTTTCTTACATTATATTGTCATCATCTTGTTCAGTTAAAAAACAATTGTCAGACTTGAAAAATGAAAATGTTGTAACAAAGCTGCTTTATTCCAACATTCTTTCCATTATTTGGCTTTTTCCCTTTTTAAAATAAAGGCTTAAAAAATGATAAAGTCTAAACATCATCATTAACTATCATGATTAAAATCTTTGTCAGCAAAAACGAAAAAAATAAAAAAATATTATATCTGTTCGTAATACATTGCAAAATGTTGCTTTCATTAAAGAGAACGTGTCAGGTCCAATATGCACCCAGAACCACAAACAGTTCTGGGTACATATTGCTAATGAGCGAGGGGACTAGTCCCCTGGGCGTTAGTTCCACATGCCAGTCAGCTCTATTAGCATGCCCCTGTGGGTGTGCTAACATGCTAATGAATGTGCAGTATCACAGGATAATCTCACTCACCTCTCCGCCGCCATCGCGTCCGACAATGGATTTTGGCTGAGACTCCGGAGTCATGTGCACTATGAAGTCGGGTGTACGCGTCCTGGCTTCAAACTGATGTAGTGCGCATGACCCAAGCTCTGGGGTCATGCGCACTGAGCTGAAATCCCCCATCGGATGCAATGGCGGTGGAGAGGTGAGTGAGATCAAAATCTGACAGAGCAATTTAAATGGCCGTAGCGGGGATCACGCTGTTCCCCGCCGCCATCGGTGGCCCTGTGATGTGATCCAACTGCTGAAGGATCTCTTGTCTTTCATTTTAAATACTTTGCTTTCCTGTTTCATTTCTATTCAGGTGGGTGCACTTTCTCATTTGGTTTGCCCAATCACATTTTCAGAGGCTATTTGTACTAACTACTCCCATGCCTTAGTGCTGGCTATTTTTCTGGATGGATGGATGGTTGTCTGGAGTCCCAGAATTCCCAGCTTCTTGGTTAAGTTTTTCTTACTGGACTTTGCTATTGCTATTCCCTGCAGTTTGTTTGTGTGAATCCCTTCTCAGTTATCTATTTTTGCTTCATTTAGGTTTGGGAGGGTTTCCAAGTATTCTGTTATTTTGGGGGGTTTCTTATATTCCATCATTCCTATACGACTGTGTTTCCACGTTCATAGCCCTGTGTCTCAACCTCTGTCTGTATGCAGTTCATTTATGTTTATTGTTGTTTGTGTGTTACACTTTATTTAAAGCTTAGGGTGCTTTTAAGGACACTCGGTTAAGTACACTTACGTGATATTAGGGTACCAACCTCCACTGTCGGGCAGGACAAATCAAGTTCAGATCTAAGGCAAGTAATAACCTGTTTTGGGACCTGTGGATTTCTAGTTTTACATCTTCCCTGGTTTGTCCATTCCTGTGAGAATTCAGTTGTAACACATGTAAAAAGATAGACAGTGCCAGACCACATGCCAGATGGGAGTTCAAAGTGACTCCCTCTACCTCATTACTGTGAATTTTTCATTGGTAATTTTGTCTAAATCACATTTTTCAGAGATATACCTCGATGTAAGCGATCAGCGTATATCACAGAATAAATGTTAGCTGAGCCTTAGGCCTAAGCCACACGGCGAGAAAAACAGTGCAAGTGAAGTGCTATAAAACATCGAATTCCCCTCGGACCAATTCTAGCCTGTGTGTGAGCACACATGAGCGATTATTTTCTCAGCCCTAATCGGACTGAGAAAACAATCGCAGCATGCTGCGATTGTAATGCGAGACTCTTTCTCTCGCACCCATTCAAGTGAATGGGGCGAGAGAAAAATCGCACTGCACTCGCGGTACACTGGTGTATCGCTAGTGCAGTGCGAGAATGGCAATAGCCGGCTATGCAGGAGAGAGGGTGAGAAATTCCTCCCTCCCCTCCTGAGTGCCGGCCCGCCCCCCGCAGCTGAGGTCTACTCGCACGAACGGACCTCAGTAGCAAGGACACACGCATGACACTCGGCTCTGCTGTACTGCCAGCATGAGCCGAGTGTCATGCAAGGGGATCGCAGTAGTCCCCGTGTGGCCGCAGCCTTACTGTGAGCTTTGGAAGGAAGAATGAACAAATAACAGCAAGTGAATAATTGGCTTATGGCATGGTCTAAAAGGCCACTATAGCTGGCAGACCCGTAGGCCGTCATTTGACCTCGGGTTGCCATGGCAACGATTGGGCCCCCTTGATCAAGTCGTGACTCTTAATCAAGAGGGCACTCTTTCTCCCAGCCTCCGAAATGCTGTAAGCACTATTGATCATGGCATTTAGGAGGTTAAACTGCTGGGTACATTGCCAGTACCATCCTTAGCTGTGACAGCCGGAGCTTGGCTATCACTTAATTATCAAGCTTCCGCTGTGAAATCATGTGGCCACAGCTCCTGTGCAGCATAATCGCCAGGTTTGTACTGGTTTGTCTATTTATTATAATTAGTATTATTTATTATTAATGCGCCATCGATTCCATAGTGCTTTACATGTGAAAAGGGGTACACATAGTAGAGACAAAGTACAATAGTCTTGAACAATACAGGGCACAGAAAGGTACAGGAGAAGAAAGAACCCTGCATGTGAGGGCTCACAATCTACAGGGGATGGCTGAACATACAGTAGGTGAGAGTAGAGATGGTCGTGCGGCGTTATAGTGGACTGAGAGTTATTGCAGGTTGTAGGCTTGTTGGAACAAGTGTGTCTTCAGGTTCCTTTTGAGGCTTTCCAAAATAGGCAAGAACGGAAACGCACTGTAAAATAGGACATACTGGTATATCCAATGCCAGGAAGGGGTTAAACATGCCTCATTTATGTTTCATATTCCCAGTTACCAGGACACGATACAAGCTCTTTCCTTAATTTGTTGAAATGAGCTAAAGTTACATGTTTTTAAACTTCCTCTTTGAAATGTTTTATTGAAATTTACCTTAATATGGTCACTGCTGGCCAAATGCTTCTGGACCTGTAGATCTGAGATTGTATCTGGTCTAGATAAGAATTTTCAGCTTTTAGCACAACCAGAAGATTCCATGTCTCATTTAATATCTGGATATTTAAAATTACCCATAATAAGGACACTAATATTATGTGCTGCCTTTTCAAATAGTTGGAGCATTTCATCCTCTACCTGTTCTGCTATATTAGGAGGTTTAAAGCAAACTCCAATTAGCATCTTTACATTATTGCCCTCCCCATGTATATTTCCTCATACTGACTCTACATTGTCGCAGCTACCCCCAATGGCATAACTGAGCACAGGTCTTAAAGCGTAACCTGCATAATTAATTTTTATTTCATAAATCATTAGTACACATGAAAATAAGCAACTTTGTAATATATCATATCAGATAAATTTTAGATTGTAGATAAAAGAGGGAGGAGGAGACGGGGCTCTGCCTCTAGTTCCTCCCTTCTCTCATCATCATAGAATCTCATCAGTAACAACTGCCATATCCTAAGTCAGTAAATGGGAAAGTCTTCAGTGAATACAGATTTACCTCAGAATTGAGAATTTTGATAATGACTGATCAATTGTGGCAAAGAAAGAAGCAAATGTATCTGATAAGATGTATTACAAAATTGATTACTGTCATGTGTACTATTTATTTGTGAAATAAAAATGAAAATAATGGTTAAGCTTTAAGTTAGATTTAATGAAAATACACACCCCTCCACTTTTTTGCCTTTCACTTCCTTTCAGGAAATATCAGTAGGGGGAAAGGTATTTATAGCCGCACCCAAAAAGGTGACTGAACAGACAAATGAGTAAATGAAAATATCTGTTAACTTAAAAGTCTAAAGTAAGGATAACAGATAATAAACACCCAGAGAAATGTGTATCTGCTGTGGCTCAGTGGACAGATAAACCGACCATAAAACACAGGCTCAAGGGTTCGAACCCTGACACATGACAGTACCATCATACCACCTGATGAAGATAGCATATGCTATTGAAACGCGTTGTGGCCGTTAGGGGGTTGTAATAAAAAGGTTTGTTCTTTTACCCTTGGATTAAATCGTTTTGTTCCCTAGTGCTCCACTTGACCGCCATCATTGCTCTTTCTACATGCTATATCCCGATCGAGGGATTAACGGCAGGAGCAGCTCTGGGAATACAGCGTTTCACCGGTTTAGTAGGTCCTCCGGTTCCTGGGCTACCGAGCCCATGATAGGCGTGCGACAGGATCTGTGGTGACGCACTTCTGGTCTTCCACGATCACCTGGTTTCACCGGGAAGCAAGACCTAAGTGGCGGTCACGTGGGTCCAGCCAGCACTGATTTCACCAGCACCTGTGGACTATTCCATTGACCTTAACTGGGGTTGTGAAGGGGTGCGCAACCCTAAAAGGTGAGCAGCCTTTTGGCACAATTGTTTTTATTTCCTTCCACCAGGTACCATCACAGCACGTCCCACTTTAATTTTTCTCTGCTCCCAGGGAAGGATGGGGCAGGAGTGTGATGTCAACACAGATAAAGACAGACAGGGAAAAAAACAAAACTCAGACACTTCAAACTTACAAGAAAAAACTGTAAGAAACTAAAAGAAAAGCAAGAGAAGTAAGGCAGCAAAAAAAAAGACAATAAGGGTTAACACTACAACCACTTACAGCAATAAAGCACTACAACCACCAGTAAGTCTGGATCACAACACCTCACCAGACCAGCATAGAGATGCTATTATTATTATTTATTTATTTATATAGCGCTGTTAATTCTACAGCACTTTACATACAATGGCAACACTGTCCCCATTTGGGTTCACAATGTAGGTTTCCTGTGAGTATGTTTTATAACTGGCATTAATGGAATAGCCCAGCCAGCATATATAGGAGAGGAGCGAATATGACTGACTCCCCCACAGCATGTGCTCAAAGGAGACAAGCAGCCCAGCAGGAATTAACTCTAGCTAGCCTGCCTATATACTACAGGTTTGTGAGTCAACACCCGAGTCTGCCTGCACTGATCACAGACATCAGAGAAGTTAGCAGGCAGAGTGCCAGAATATGTAGTTTCAACAGATCCTGAAGCCGACATGAAAGTCGGCGATGTTTGTAAAAACCTCCTTGTGACAAGTACCCACCAGCAAACTAAGTGAAAAAGAGGGCCCACTGGGCCTGTCTAGTATTCAAGTAGAGACAATAGGTCTATGCCTAGCTCCCTCCAACCAATGCCTCTATTCCTCGAAAGTACTCTTAACAAGCAAGAGTTCCCGATCACCTATATTACAATTGGACTCCGCTTGTAAAAAAGCACAAAGATAAAGGTAATAATCTTTCTTCTGAGAAAGAACAGCACCTATCCCCACAGAATAGGTGTCTACCTCAACTACAAAAGGAAAATCAACATTGGGTTGTGGACAGAGGCCTTAGAAAAAATTATCTTGAGAGCCACAAAAGCATCAACAGCTTCAGTAAACCAAGAGAAAAAATCAATACCCTTCTTGGTCATATTAGTAAGAGGTTTGACTATAGGTGGTATCACACACAGCGACAACGACAACGACGTCGCTGCTACGTCACCATTTTCTGTGACGTTGCAGCGACGTCCCGTCGCTGTCGCTGTGTGTGACATCCAGCAACGACCTGGCCCCTGCTGTGAGGTCGCCGGTCGTTGCTGAATGTCCAGCTTCATTTTTTGGTCGTTGCTCTCCCGCTGTGACGCACACATCGCTGTGTGTGACAGCGAGAGGGCGACAAAATGAAGCGAGCAGGGAGCAGGAGCCGGCATCTGGCAGCTGCGGTAAGCTGTAACCAGGGTAAACATCGGGTAACCAAGGGAAGACCTTTCCCTGGTTACCAGATATTTACCTTCGTTACCAGCGTCCGCCGCTCTCGCTGCCAGTTCCTGCTCTCTGCACATGTAGCTGCAGTACACATCGGGTAATTAACCCGATGTGTACTGTAGCTAGGAGAGCAGGGAGCAAGCGCTAAGCAGTGTGCGCGGCTCCCTGCTCTGTGCACATGTAGCTGCAGTACACATCGGGTAATTAACCCGATGAGTACTGTAGCTAGGAGAGCAGGGAGCAAGCGCTAAAAGCGGCTCCCTGCTCTCTGCACATGTAGCTGCAGTAGACATCGGGTAATTAACCCGATGTATACTGTAGCAAGGAGAGCAGGGAGCCAGCGCTAAGCGCGGCTCCCTGCTCTCTGCACATGTAGCACAGCGTCGTTATGATCGCTGCTGCTTCTGCTGTGTTTGACAGCTAAGCAGCGATCATAACAGCGACTTACATGGTCGCTGTTACGTCACAGAAAATGGTGACGTAACAGCGATGTCGTTGTCGCTGTCGCTATGTGTGAACCCAGCTTATAACTGAGAAGTTCTTAATGAACTTACTATAACAATTAGCAAAACCTAAAAACCTCTGCAAAGCTTTAAGATTAATAGGTTGTACCCAATTAAGGACGGCTTGTACCTTAACAGGATCTATCTGAAAACCTTTAGCAGAAACAAAATGACCCAAAAACTGAATCTGCTGCACCTCAAATTGCCACTTTTCTAGCTTGGCAAATAAATTATTGTCACGAAGAACCTAAAATAACTGTCGAATATGCTCCTTATGCTCCTCCGCACAAGAACCTGAGTAAATCAAGATGTCATCCAAGTATATCACTACAAATCTACCCACTAGACAAGAAAAAATAAATCGAATGGCATTACCAAATTTCAAAGCGACCCTTTGCTGTTTTGAATGCAGTCTTCCATTCATCACCTTGGCAAACTTGTATAAGGTTAAATGCCCCTCTCAGGTCCAGTTTAGAAAACCACTTGGCCCATGCTAGTTTGTTAAACAGGTCAAGAATAAGGCGGGCTTTGCACGTTGCGACATCGCAAGCCGATGCTGCGATGTCGCACGCGATAGTCCCCGCCCCCGTCGCAGGTACGATATCGTGTGATAGCTGGCGTAGCGAAAATTATCGCTACGCCAGCTTCACATGCACTCACCCGCCCTGCGACCGTCGCTCTGGCCGTCGCCCCGCCTCCTTCTTAAGGGGGCGGGTCGTGCGGCGTCATAGCGACGTCACACGGCAGGCGACCAATAGCGGCGGAGGGGCGGAGATGAGCAGGATGTAAACATCCTGCCCACCTCCTTCCTTCCGCATATCCTACGGAAGCCGCGGTGACGCCGGTAGGAGATGTTCCTCGCTCCTGCGGCTTCACACACAGCGATGTGTGCTGCCACAGGAACGAGGAACCACATCAGACCGTCGCGTCAGCGTAATTATGGATTACGCCGACGCTGCAGCGATGATACGATTACGACGATTTTGCGCTCGTAAATCGTATCATCTAGGCTTTACACACTACGATGTCGCATGCGATGCCGGATGTGTGTCACTTTCAATTTGACCCCACCGACATCGCACCTGCGATGTCGTAGTGTGCAAAGCCGCCCTAAGAGATAGAGAGTAAGGATTATGTACAATAATCTTTTTAATTTCTATAAAATGCAAACGCTGATGCAACCTCCATCTTTTTTCTTAGAAACAAAACTTCCATAATGACTAGAGAGGTGGAATGTTTTATGTGACCCTTGGACTCTTCTGAATGTACTCTTTCAAGGTATTTGTTTCAGCAAGAGAGACGTTAAACAGACGGCAATTTGGCCATGGTATAAATTCAATAGTATAATCATAAGACCTACGTGTAGGAAGAACTTCACATTCAGTCTCAGACTAAAACATCCTCAAAATCCTGACTAAAATCTGAAAGAAGAGATCTCAAAATTCCTAGGGATTTAGATAGACAACTTGTAAAATAACATTTTCCCCAAGAATTAATCTTGTGAGTCTCTCAATTGATGGTAGGATTGTATTTAACCAACAAGCATACCTAACACAATTTTAGCTGGTAAGGAAGGAAGTACCATGAGTGAAATAGATTCTGTGTATAACACTCCAACTATTATGCACACATTCTCAACCTTAGAAATAACAAGACTCTGGATAAGGGGAGAATTATCAATTGCAAATACTTGAATAGGATGACCGAGAGTTAAAATTGTGTATCCATACTCTATAGCAGAGGTCTCAAACACGCGGCCCCTCAGGCTGCTTCGTGCGGCCCCCAGGCCCATGCCCCTATTGACAATCGCGGCCAGTGCAGAGGCCGAAGCGCCGGCAAAACATTCATCTGACATAAATCGCTGACAGGGGCTGCGGGCGGCCCCTGCACCTGCCGCGATAGTCACCGGGGGCACAGAAGCAGAGATGAGGCAGCCGAGGGAACGCGGGACAAGTGAGAAGAATGGTGATTTTTTGTGTGTGTGTGTGTGTGTGTGAAGGCAGGCACATTAACCCCTTAGCGACCTATGACGTCCTGGGTACGTCATGGCTCCCTGGTACTTAAGGACCCATGACGTACCCGATACGTCATTGCGAAATCGCAGCCCCGAAGCCCTGTGGCTGCGATCGCTGCAAATACCTTGGATTCGGGGAGGAGGGGACCTCTACCTGACCTCAGGAGGGTTGGTGTCTCCTGCCCAGACCTACGGAGGCTGTGATTGGCTGATGAACGACGCTCAGCCAATAACAGCCACTGTAATGTTTCAACCATTGAAAATGGCTGAAACATTGAAATCCAGCCATGATCAGTGCAGCTATAGCACTGATCATTGGCTGGAGCTGGGTGACCTCAGTTTCACCCGCCCCCAGCTCTGATTGGAGAGACCGGCCTTGTGACCGATCTATCCAATCACTGTGGAAATGGGGCCGGAGACCGCTCCCCTCAGCTTCACTCCAGCGTCTGTGGAAGGTGAGGAGAGCGATCAGTAATTTATAGACACTAACCCCTTTCAGCCACTGCCCCCCCCTCCCCCGACCCATTACTACAGGACGGGGACATTACTATAGAATAGGGACAAGGCTGGTGACATGACTAAAGGATGGGGACAAGGTGGGCACATTACTATAGGATGGGGACAAGATGGGCACAGTGCTACAGGATAGGGACATTACTACAAGAGGACAAGGATGGGAAACATTACTATAGGATAGCAATAAGGCTGGGGACATTACTATAGGATAGGGACATTACTATAGAATGGGGACATTACTATAGGATGGGGACATTACTACAGGATGAGGACAAGGCAAGGCTGGGGACATTACTATAGGATGGGGACAAGGTGGTCACATTACTATAGGATGGAGACATTACAATAAGATGGGGACAAGGCTGGGGACATTACTATAGGATGGGGACATACTATAGGATGGGGACAATGTTGGCACATTACTATAGGATGGGCACATTACAATAAGATGGGGACAAGGCTGGGGACATTACTATAGGATAGGGACAAGGATGGACACATTACTACAGGATGGACACATTACGATAAGATGGGGACAGGGATGGGGCATATTACTACAAGATGGAGACAAGGATGGGGAAGATTACTATAGGATAGGGACAAGGATGGACACATTACTACAGGATGGGCACATTACGATAAGATGGGGACAGGGATCGGGCATATTACTACAAGATGGAGACAATGATGGGGAACATTACAATAGGATGGGGGCAAGGATGAGCACATTACTGTAGAATGGGGACTAGGATGGGACACAATACTACAAGGGGACAAGGATGGGCACATTACAACAAGATGGGGAACATTACTAAAAGATGTTGGTCAAAATTTCTATACAGTGCTAATTGTAAGACTATTAGGTACAAGAAAGGAATAAAATGTAAAAAAACCCTCAAAATAAGGCAAGACATTTTTTTTTACTGTCAATTTTTTTTATATATATACTAGCTGTACTACCCGGCTTTGCCCGGGTTAATAACTGCTGTTAACAAAATAGAATGTATTAACAAAAATGTATTCTGCACACAAAAAACACAAAACAAATAGATAGAAATGTAATTATTAAATTGTTGCCTATATTAACCAATCAGAGCTCAGATTAATTAAGGGGTACTTTGCACGCTGCGACATCGCAAGCCGATGCTGCGATGCCGAGCGCGATAGTCCCCGCCCCCGTCGCAGCTGCAATATCATTGTGATAGCTGCCGTAGCGAACATTATCGCTACAGCAGCATCACATGTACTCACCTGCCGTCCGACGTCGCTCTGGCCGGCGACCCGCCTCCTTATCAAGGGGGCGGGTCGTGCGGCATCACTGGGACGTCACACGGCAGGCAGCCAATAGGAGCGGAGGGGCGAAGATGAGCGGGATGTAAACATCCCGCCCACCTCCTTCCTTCCGCATATCCTACGGGAGCCGCGGTGACGCCAGTAGGAGATGTTCCTCGCTCCTGCGACTTCACACACAGCGATGTGTGCTGCCGCAGGAGCGAGGAACATCGGACCGTCCCGTCAGCATAATTATGGATTACGCCGACGCTACACCGATGATATGATTACGCTTTTGCGTTCGTTAATCGTATCATCTAGGATTTACACACTACGATATCGCCTGCGATGCCGGATGTGCGTCACTTTCAATTTGACCCCATGTGTTCAAGCACGTGGTAGTGTGTGGCGCATTTTGTGTGTGTGTTCATATCCCCGAGTCCGGTGAGTATCCCATGTCGGGGACCCACCTTAGCAACTGTACGGTATACACTCTTTGGCGCCATCGCTCTCATTCTTTAAGTCCCCCTTGTTCACATCTGGCAGCTGTCAATTTGCCCCCAACACTTTTCGTTTCACTTTTTCCCCATTATGTAGATAGGGGCAAAATTGATTGGTAAATTGGAACGCGCGGGGTTAAGATTTCGCCTCACAACATAGCACCTGGCGCTGCCCGGGATAGTAACTGTATATATCTCTCTGTATCTCTCTCTCTCTTTGTCTGTCTGTCTCTTTCTCCGTCTGTCTCAATCTCTTTCCTTGTCTATCTCATACCCTGTCTATCTATCTCTTTCCCTGTCTGTCTATCTCTGTCTCTTTCCCTGTCTGTCTCTTTCCCTGTCAGTCTGTCTCTTTGTCTGTGTCTGTCTCTTTGTGTCTGTCTCTTACCCTGTTTATGTCTGTTTCTTACCCTGTCTGTGTCTGCCTCTTTCCCTGTCTGTGTCTGTCTCTTTCCCTGGCTGCATTGTGACACGCCAACATTCCATATAAGGGCATGGCTGCGCATTCTTCTGAAGTTCTGGCTGCACTGTGGCTCCCAGCTCCATTCGCTTTAATGGAGGCAGGTTTTTTGGTGAATAACTGTAAAGAGCGGGGTTAAAATCTCTCCTCAAAACATAGCCTATGACGCTCTCGGGGTCCAGAAGTGTGAGTGTGCAAAATGTTGTGGCTGTAGCTGCGACGGTGCGGATGCCAATCCCGGACACACGCACACACACACACAGACACACACACACACACACATTCAGCTTTATATATTAGATATATATATATATATATACTAGAAATTTAAAGGGTCTCTTCCCTTTTGACAACCTCAGCTTAATAGAAGCATGACCTGAAAGAAATCAAATACCAGTCAGATAATCCCCAAGAAATCATCTGTAATCTGAAAGGTATCCTGGGTGGAAGAGTGTCCAAGTTCCCTGCAGTGCTTCCACTAGTACTTACTTATGTTAAATATACTGTACATGTGCAGGTACTCTACAGATACACATACATATCTATGCACAGCGCATGTGTGTGTGTATATATATATATATACAAGAACAACAAATGTACTGTTAAGGTGAACTCATAACCAGAGATCACTAGTTGCCTACTGCCTGGCCGAATTGATATGGGCCAAGTGCATGCATAAAAGAATCCACACCAGACACAGTCGGATGTGTAATCTCTTCTTGGTCACAGTAGAAAATGGCACCAAACACAGACAGAGGAGACTCATGCGTCCTCTTGATATAGGCTAGGGGCGTACACAAGTTCAGATATGCACATTTAGTGGGACAGTTCATGGGCTAGCCAATGGGGAGATCCGTGTTGCTGTTGATGGGCGGGTCTGACTCCAGTGGATGAAACCATGACGATGGGAGGGACGTCATCTGGTGCATCCATGCTGATGGTTTGGTCTGTGATTTCCAGCTTGACCAGGGATCTTCCCTTATATGGAGGTCTTCTTTCATCTGGACATTCCTTGCATTCCAAGCAAGGTGTGGATAACAGGAAATAGCGGCCATCTTTATATCTGTGTCATTTATATGATCTGAAACCTGAATTATGTAAGGCAAAACGATATATTTCCCACAATGCTCTATGTCCAGAGGTTAATTAAGTATTTCATTTTATGGCTCTCCTCAACAGTCCCCCCTAAATACTTTATTAACCTTCTGACCCTACCGTGGTCCTCTAACACATCAGCTCTAATGCTTTAACTGCAACCTTTTTTTTCATTTTTTCTATCTGCTATACAAGCAATACTAAGCTTTTGCCCCCGCTGGTACAGACTGCTGATCAGAGAGTTGATCACATCCCGCACACACAGTTCACAGAGGCACAGGTAACTAGAACAGATTTATTTAATGCTGAAGAGCTTACTCAGAATTTGAGATTAATCGATTAGAAAGAGTAAGGCAATTGTAAGAATAAGTTTCTTACTGTTATGCTGCAGCTTTTAGCGTTACTGTTTCTGAAAGGCTGATTCTCAGTCAATATCCGAGTGCTGTCCGCGTCCTCGAGACTCTTCTACCCGAATACACACTAATGGATCTCTTCTTGTCTCGGGTCCACAATCTACCACCAAGAGGCCTTTAACAAGATTTCCCTTACGCATGGATCCGATTACCTTCAGTAACATAGAGTAGCACTTTTACGGCTTCAAATACCAACAAATAAAACAATACCAGTTACCTACAAGTGTATGTTATCCTTAAAAAGTCACTTAAACCCTTAAAATAATTGATTGGTTCAGGTCAGATAATGTCTTTCCCACCATGAGCCCTTATTTGTGTAATGTTCCTGTACCCATTGTTCCCTTATGGTTATTTCCCATGTTTCATCCCCAATCTAGAAATTCTCCATAAGGTTCTATGTGAGATAATCCAGCACTATGTGTGTTGTGACTCTCATTCTGCTGGTATGATGGACTCTTTACAGCGGCTGTTGTCTGGGTTTTCCCTCAAGCTTCATGGAAGTTGCTGTGGTTGGGATAAGCTGGATCGGTCCACCTGATTCTGACTCAGGGATCATTCTGACTTGTCTTTTTAGGATCACCCGGTCTCCTGGCTGGAGACCACGTGCTCCTGACACTGATTTAGGATCTGGAATTGGAGGATACAATGTTTAACACACTATACAGGCAGTTGTATACGGCTCGTACATCACTGGTCAGGACATCACACTGTATCTGAAGTATCTGTGAGAAATATAATCACGTTCTAGGTACTAAACCAAAAATACCTTATATAAAGATCGAATTATTAAGGAAAACAAACATTTGCTACATGATTTGCAACGTCCACCATTATCTTGTGGATCGTTACATGTTTATGTTATAATCATTAAAATTCCAAACAACATACACCCATGTGAGTATAGACACAATTAGATATTCCAATACAGGAGGGGGCAGGGATTGGGGCAATAGCCCTAAACTCTCCCTACCTCGCAGCGGAGGTCGGCACCCTATAAGGCGAATTGGCGCCCCCGCTCCCCGACGGCTCACCCTTCCTATCCCTACACTGCTAAGCTAATACGTGCTGCTAATGTCAGTGAGGGAATATAGAAACCGTGAGATACAGGGATAAAGAGGCGTCAATATTATATATATCCAATCCATTCCCAAAGATTAAATATTCACACTCTGTATTTACATAGCTGTTTGGTAGCTTAAATCAATATGATACAGCAAATTCAAGGACCAAACCCTAAAATAAATTAAATATCTCACATGTATAACATGTACCCACTGTATAAATATAATAATAATAAGGCCAGGTAAAGTCATGAGGAGATCTCGTCCAATCACAGACCCTCCACTGTACAATTCACACTCAGGCTAATAAAATAAACACATATTTGTCAGACACTTAGCATGAAAGAATCCCAACGCGTTTCTCCCCTCTTCACAATGACAGATGGGTTCATCAGGTACTGAGCTCTATAGTGACCTCTGCTATAGAATATGTTCTTTTACCGCTTTTTAGGAACTCCATCTTTACATACCACCAGCACCATGAGTTTTTCAGCAGTAACGTTTTCCACACTGGATATGTTTCAGAGCAGGCCTTTACAGTTTTTCTACCTTAATAGGCACACGTCTTACAAGACTGTAGGTGTCTCGCCACCTGGGTACTGAGCAGTGGTGCCGCCCAGATCTTGTCCATCCCAACACCTTTGTCACATGGGTTACCTGGGCCATTATTGAGTAGAACGCTCATGGCAGAGAAAGCTTACCGCCCTTTATTCACAGACCTTCCTCAGTCACTGGCTCCCTGCGTCTCACACGTCGTTCCTTGCTGAATCACTTGTTCCTGTAAGGATTTAAGAACACAAGGAGTGACCAATGTCACGGACGACGTGACAGGAGCCACCGAGGTACTGGTCTGCTTTGTATAAGGACTCTCAACTCTAGGCCCATTCACTGCTTCTTTGTTGCCTGCTCCATCAGTCACCGGCTCTTTTGATAACAGGAGAGCGCCTCCACCTGGGCTCATATACACTCTCTACGGTCTTTATAGCTTTATGACGCCACACTCCACATTTTCCTATCTTACCCCCCTCCGCTCTACAAACCACAGTGATCGCAAATCTTCATCTCATTCTCCTATTTTGATGAGAGAGGAGTGGTTTGATTTTTAATACCTCATGTTGCGTAACCTCAGCATATCCAGTGCAGAATCAACCAGCATCTTGGTATCTGGATCCATCTACAGAAAAACTCAAAATCTGCATTAGCAATGGCCTCATCTGAGACATGTTCAAAACCTGACAATTCTTGTTACATCAGAGCAATCATGAGATATATGTCTGTCTGCTGTATCCTCCTTACAGATAAAAATATAAAGACAACTTAATAGAAAAACCCAATCGATGAACAAATTAAAACCTTAAATAATACGTGTGATTTTCCACACCATCTTTCCCCCCCTTTTTGAATCTATTATCCAAAACATAATTAGATTCAAAAAGTGTGTGGCCCCGGAGCTCTACATTTAGGCATAAAAGTCACATTGAATAGATTGTACCTAACCGGGAACACCAGAAATATTGTTTTTATCTGTAACTTAATAATGGAAAACCCTTTCAATGGCTTTTATAACCTTTGCTTGAACCACAGAAATCTGCACTGCAATCATTCTTTCTATAAAAAGAAAGCAGATTATTCAATACATTAAATATAAAACACAGAATTCCATAAATCATCCACATTCCTTAAATCAAATTATTGTAATTATTAATAAATGATTATGATTATGATTATTATTATTATTATTATTATTAACTATAATAATAACGTAGCACAACCTCTGGATATTGGATATAGAGGCGTTCATATTTGAAACATTGAGGAGATTATCAGCATCTCTGTGATACTGTCCTATAACTTGAATGGATAAAAGAATCTAGAACAAATAAACTGGCCATGTGGGAAAACAAAATGTTGGTTTGCCATAGAAAAATTATCTAACAGACTTCTATGCTTGAAAAGCTATCAATGATTCTAAACATGTCCACAGTTAACTTTTATTTCTTTGGGATAAAATTAGTAAAATAAAACTATTGTCAATGACCTTTTTCCAATATAAATTGCAATGAATTAAATGCAAGAAGCACCTTTTTTTTTTTTTCTCTTGGGCTGCTCTCACAATAGATCGAAGGTGAGATGAAAAGCCTGCCCGACAGGTTTTTTTTTTTTGTTTTTTTTTCTAAAAGTTGCTACTTCCCCCAAAAACACACTGTTCATTTTTCCTGGACACGAGTGATACCTCTCTCCTTCTGTTGGATTTTTTTTTTTTATTTATTTTCCTTTCTGCAAGACATGGATATCCCATGGATGTATCTATTTATTTATTTATTATTATTTTTTTTTTTTTTTTAAAACATTCAACTCTCAGGATTATTCGCCACATTCGTAATTGGAATATGTATTATTTATCATGACCTCTACTGCAAAGGTACGTTAAAGGTTTTTTTTCTAATTTTATTGCTTACTAATTAATAAGATATTCCTTCTTGTGACTGTCCTGACTCAATCCAACCTGCACACTGGATCTATATTAAGTGTCTTCCACAACCACCCAGTCATTCAATATTCCATCTTTTAGTGCTATAAACATTTACTAACACTTCATGTTATTCAGTGGCTGCAGTTTTGTCAGCTGCACTGGAGGGTTCCATACAGATTTACTAACAAAATGGCCACTGCCAGAATAGCACATGGCTTCTTTTGTGTAAGGGCGGTTGAACCACATGAGAGGGGGAAGGGAGAAACTGATTTTACTTCTGCTAAACTTACAAGTTTAACCAATTATCCTTCCTGCCTATATTCCATACTCTATACATATACACACAGATTTACATATCCACAGTCCTGGTCCAACTACAGTTAAAAACACTAATTTTTCTGTCTAAGTATGTACTACTCCATTCAGCCATGTGCTTCATCCACCATTTTAAAATCTGTAGGAACATGTGGCAGAGAAAAGGGAAAACTGACCTCACATCTGCTCAAACTCTGTCTCCCCATTTTCTATAGTCTGTACTTATACATATATATATATTTATACACACACACACACACATGTCCTAGATCTAAGTCTAATTATAGATAAAAACACTTATTTTTCTGGCTAAGTATATAGTACTCCATCCAATCCATTGCTCAAACATTTACAGAGCACATGGTCTTCTTCACACATCCCCCGCCTTCTTTGGTTAAACCATGCATGCCTCGGCCACCATGTGCTTCATCCACCATTTTAAACCATGCATGCCTCAGCCATGTGCTTCGTCCACCATTTTAAAATCTGACCTAAAATGGCTGCAACCAAAAATAGCACATGGTTTATCACAGGATTGCAGCCTAGAGTCCCCCCATCCCAACAAAATCCACTCTCATCCGGATTTTTCCAGCACAACTAGACGCAACTTCACCAATTTCTCCATCTTTCTCTCAAGATAAACAACACCAAACAATCTTTCTCTACTGCCACGTGGTTCCTGTCTGATTTCTTCATTCCGTAATATACAAAAAATACCTAGTATCACCACTGACTACAAGGTGTCTATACCGGCTGATTCGCCTCTCTTGGAGGACTTACAACTAGCCTAATAAAAAACCACCTAGTATCACCACTGACTACAAGGTGTCTATACCGGCCGATTCACTCCAGGAAAACACTTTAAAAAGGTTAGATTTATGTATAACGTAAGGCTCTGCACTCAGTCTAGCTAAAGCTGGGCCCTTACATATGGCTCTGCACTTAAGTCTAGCTGATCTTGGCACTTACATCTGGCTCTGCACTCAGTGAGCTTGGCACTACAAAAAGCTCTGCACTCAATCTGAGCTGGGCCCTTACATCTTGCTCTGCACTCAATCTGAGCTTGGCACTACAAAAACCACAAACCGTATCACAGGCAACCACAAACCATATACTTTACACGTTTTACAGACACCACTCACAAACCCACATGCTCTCTTCACAAATACACAACAGGCAGCAGGCAACTGAATATGTGACGGTTCTTCCGAGAGTAATATGGCCAATAGCCGTGAGACCCGTCTGCCCGTCAACAGATACCCCAACAAACCGGACACAGTCAGGCAATCAGTGCCACACACCCCACCGAGACCACGGGAAGACTACAGATTATGAAAAATCTGCAGACCTACCGTACTCTCGTTCGGAAGTGATCAGTTTCCTGGGGTGTCCAGCACGTCATGCCATTCCAGTTGCCGGTTCATCAGGATTTCAGGTGTCTCCGTCTATTGGCGCCACGTTGGGAGCCAATAATGTTAAGGTGAACTCATAACCAGAGATCACTAGTTGCCTACTGCCTGGCCGAATTGATATGGGCCAAGTGCATGCATAAAAGAATCCACACCAGACACAGTCGGATGTGTAATCTCTTCTTGGTCACAGTAGAAAATGGCACCAAACACAGACAGAGGAGACTCATGCGTCCTCTTGATATAGGCTAGGGGCGTACACAAGTTCAGATATGCACATTTAGTGGGACAGTTCATGGGCTAGCCAATGGGGAGATCCGTGTTGCTGTTGATGGGCGGGTCTGACTCCAGTGGATGAAACCATGACGATGGGAGGGACGTCATCTGGTGCATCCATGCTGATGGTTTGGTCTGTGATTTCCAGCTTGACCAGGGATCTTCCCTTATATGGAGGTCTTCTTTCATCTGGACATTCCTTGCATTCCAAGCAAGGTGTGGATAACAGGAAATAGCGGCCATCTTTATATCTGTGTCATTTATATGATCTGAAACCTGAATTATGTAAGGCAAAACGATATATTTCCCACAATGCTCTATGTCCAGAGGTTAATTAAGTATTTCATTTTATGGCTCTCCTCAACAGTACCATATAGGAAATATGGCAGCTGTCAGTCACATGACCTGTCTATATGTGTATGTGTGAGCTAATAGATACTGTCAGGGGGGAGGGCTTTCTGTTGCCTGGAGATTTATCAGGCTGCCAATAGCAACCAATCACAGCTTAGCTTCTATTTTGCTACAGTTAATTAATCTGAGCTCTGATTGGTTAATATAGGCAACAATTTAATACTTACATTTATATCTATTTGTTTTGTGGTGTTTGTTAATACATTCTATTTTGTTAACAGCAGTTATTATCCCTGTCTGTCACTTTCCCTGTCTGTCACTTTCCCTGTCTTTCCCTGTCAGTCTCTTTCCCTGTCAGTCTGTATCTTTGTCTGTGTCTATCTCTTTGTGTCTGTCTCTTACCTTGTCTATGTCTGTCTCTTACCCTGTCTGTGTCTGCCTCTTTCCCTGTCTGTGTCTTTCCCTGGCTGCATTGTGACACGCCAACATTCCATATAAGGGCGTGGCTGCGCATTCTTCTGAAGTTCTGGCTGCACTGTGGCTCCAAGCTCCATTCGCTTTAATGGAGGCAGGTTTTTTGGCGAATAACTGTAAAGAGCGGGGTTAAAATTTCCCCTCAAAACATAGCCTATGACGCTCTTGGGGTCCAGAAGTGTGAGTGTGCAAAATTTTGTGGCTGTAGCTGCGACGGTGCGGATGCCAATCCCGGACATACACACACACACACACACACACACACACACACACACACACACACATACACACACATACACTCACACATTCAGCTTTATATATTTTATATATATATATATATATATATATATATATATGTGTAAACAAAGAATGTGCACATTTGCTATAATAAACAAGTGAAAAATGTTCAAAATCATTGATCCAAAGGTGTGAAAAAAAAAATATTATATATATATATATATATAATATAAATATATATATATATATATATATATATATATATAATATGGTGCCAATAAAAATGTCACTTTGGCGGGCTTTGCACACTACGACATTGCAGGCCGATGCTGCGATGCCGAGTGCGATAGTGCCCGCCCCCGTCGCAGCAGCGATATGTGGTGATAGCTGGCGTAGCGAAAATTATCGCTACGCCAGCTTCACACACACACTCACCTGCCGTGCAACGTCCCTGTGGCCGGCGACCCGCCTCCTTGTTAAGGGGGCGGGTCGTGCGGCGTCACTGCGACGTCACACGGCAGGCGGCCAATCGGAGCGGAGGGGCGGAGATGAGCAGGATGTAAACATCCTGCCCATCTCCTTCCTTCCGCATATCCTACGGAAGCCGCAGTGACGCCGGTAGGAGATGTTCCTCGCTCCTGCGGCTTCACACACAGCGATGTGCGCTGCCGCAGGAGCGAGGAACAACATCGGACTGTCGCGTCAGCGTAATTATGAATTACGCCGACGCTGCACCGATGATACGATTACGACGATTTTGCGCTCGTTAATCGTATCATCGAGACTTTACACACTGCGATGTCGCATGCGATGCCGGATGTGCGTCACTTTCAATTTGACCCCACCGACATCGCACCTGCGATGTCGCAGTGTGCAAAGCCCGCCTTTGTCTTGCAAACAATGCAGCTCTCCAAATTATTTTCTTTCCTCTGTGCGGCCCATACACCCAGACAAGTTTGAGAACCCTGCTCTATAGCAAACTCACTGTCAATAAGATCGAAGGGAGAACATGAATAAACAAATGCACAGGTAGTTATCCCTCCAGTTTTCTTAATCAAAGACATTTGTGAAGTGGTATAGCAGTATACATGAGAGATTACTTCAAATCTTGAGAACCAGCCTTACATATTAATGATTCTTAATTTTTCTCTCTACCTTTAAGAAATTCAGTATTGTATCTGAAACATTGAATCATTACATGACCCGTTCAACTGTAGTACAGGCAGAGGCAATTCCCTCCTTGGATCATATTACTCTTAGGGATACTTTGCACGCTGCGACATTGCTAGCCGATGCTAGCGATGCCGAGTGCGATAGTACCCGCCCGCGTCACACATGCGATATCTTGTGATAGCTGCCGTAGCGAACATTATCGCTACGGCTGATTCACATGCACCTTCCTGCCCTGCGACGTCGCTCAGGCCAGCGACCCGCCTCCTTCCTAAGGGGGGCGGGTCATGCAGCGTCACAGCGACGTCACACAGCAGGCGGCCAATAGAAGCAGAGGGGCGGAGATGAGCGGGACGTAAACATCCCGCCCACCTTCTTCCTTCCGCATTGCTGGTGGAGGCAGGTAAGGAGATGTTCCTCGCTCCTGCGGCTTCACACACAGCGATGTGTGCTGCTGCAGGAACGAGGAACAACATCGTATCTCCTATTGGTGCGTCATTATGAAAATGTCCGACACTACACAGATCACAGATTTACGACGCTTTTGCGATTGTTTATCGACGCATCTAGGCTTTACACGTTGCAACGTCGTTACCGGCACTGGATGTGCATCACTTTCGATTTGACCCTGACGATATCGCAGTAGCAATGTGCAAAGTACCCCTTAGCCCTAAGACGTATGTCCAAATGCACTGCCAGTAACATAGCTTCTTAAAGGGACAACGGGGATGGATTATAAACCTTACATCTTGTCTCTGGCTAGACAGTCATTGATGGAATTGACTGCGGAGAGCTGAGTCATTCCAGGAGGTTTTCACTGTTCAATATCTGAAGTGAGAGAAGTAGTCCTCCACTTTATGATTTCCCTTAACCAACCTGTGGTCATTGATTCAGCAACAGCAATCTTATCGGAGTCATCATAAATGAGACCCAAAGCAGAGAAAAAAGTGTCAATTGAGAAAAAAAAATGGAGAATCCTCAGTCAAAGAAAATGCTCAAGCTCAAGGATCTCCACAGAGCAACGTCAGAATAACACCCACTTGTTGACTTTCTCCTCCGGATCAGGCAGGACAGAGACGAAAATACAATTAACATGAAGGAAGAAAGATGGAAAAATTAATCGATCCCCGAAGTAATCCAGTAAATTTACAGTATGTTCAGAAGTCAGTTTTGGTTGGACTAAACCCTCTATAGTGGTGATTAACGCATGTTGATGTTGCCGTTTGATGTTTGCCACCTCCAAGGATAAGGACCGTAACTGTACAGCCAAGGTGTCAACATCATCCATGATGGCTTCTAAGTACACAAACATGGAGGAGTCTGGTAATAATGTTAAGATTGCCTAGCAACTCACAAGGGAAAATAGGTAAAACACTTAAAACACTACAAAATGCAACTGACCCAGCCGATTCCTGTACAAACTAAGGTTCCTGACCCCGCAGTCATTAATGGTTTCTGAATTAATTGGAATAACCCTAACCACAGACTTAGTGGGGGCTACTCAGACCTAGGCTGCCTAACAGGCCATCAAGAGGTTCTCGTACCTCCTAAAGAACCAGGAGACAGTGCAGACTGCAATATAGATAAAATAGGGAAGGATTACTGAAAAAGATCCCAAAGTGAGTTAAAACAAACCATGAATTACAAAGTTTAAAAATAAAGAACATATTGCTAGGAAAATATGCCACCTAGTTCCTAACATGAAACAAAAGAGAGGTGCAACGTAAACAGCAGAGAAATTAACCCTAGTTGGTCTCTCACTGACTGGCATGAACAAACAGCAGTATGGTTGTACTTCAAATTAAGAATATCACCAGCAGGAAATAACAGCAGAGGAAAGGTATTTATAGCACCCAAAAGGTGATTGGACAGACAATTGAGTAAATGAAAACAACTGTTAACCTAAAAGCAAGTCACCCAGTTATGACTTCCATCCAGTCAGGTTTCCATAATGCCCACCCCATCGTAATCCGAGGCTGACTTTATAAGTATCCAATTCATTAATTTTGTTTGCAAGACTTATTGCATTCACCAGCAAACATTCAATAGTGTTAGAATATTTATTACTCCCACTCACTTCCTTATTTTCTTTGCATGTCTCAGCCCCCTCTAAATCCTCTTTGTCCCCTTTTATCTCACTGTCTCCATCTGCATCATCTATCCCCTTATATGCACAACTACCCACACTCTCCCTCCAGATCCTAGTTTAAAAGCTTCTCCATCTGTCCTACCATTTTTTCTCCAGCAAAGCTGCAACCTCCCCATTGAAATGCAGCCCAATTCTCCATGAATCTAAAAGCTTCCTTGCTGCACAAATTTCTAAGCTACTTATTTATCTCCCTAAGCTCCGGAAATATTTTTAGTGACGCTCATGGCACCAACAGTATTTCTAAAAATACCACCTTGGAGGTCCTGGACTTCAACTTCTCTACCAGTTCCCTGTAATTGTTTTAAAGAACCTTTCACCTCCCTCTTACTTTGTCATTGGCACCAATGTATACCCCAGCCCATCCAGCAATCTGTCTATCCTATCCGCAATATGCCAAACCCGAACACCCAGCAGAAAACACACTGTTCAGTATCATGGTCTCAGCAGCAGATGACCCTGTCTGTCCATCTAATTATAGAGTCCCTACCACTAACATCCATCTGGCCTTTGCTATACTCCTATTTCCCTCCTTCCTACAACAGTAATTTCCAGGTTACTAGAAGCAACATCCTGCTGTGGTGATCCTAGTCCCGGGCTTGCATCCCTAATATCAGCCAAACAGGCACATTTACTTGGTTGTGCCAGATCAGGACTAGGCTCCGTCACACTTTTCCCCCTACCACTTCTTCTGTTAGCCAGCAACCTACCTCTAGGTCCTGAACTTTCGCACCTCCACCCTCCTCCATATCACTGGCCCTAGCCAGAGCCGCTCAGTGAGCTCTAAACTCCTCTTCAGGATTACAATAATCTTGAGTGTTGCCAGCTGCATATTTAGATCCATTACCTGGCCTTCCAAATATGTAACATTCTGACATAAAGCACAGGTTACATGAAAATAAACTTACAACTAACACAAATAAAGCACATGTTTACATATCTCGGCAGGACTCACTGCTGAAAGCTGTATATCATGTACTATGTAGAGGACAGGAGATTCCTTAGGGTATGTACAATACACAATGTACCAGAAAGAATATATGGAGCTGCCCACACCAGGCATCCAAGAAAGTAAAGAGCAGTACAGGACATGTGGCATCACACTATACTGTAGAGAGCTGCTACTAATTATTACAACATGTACTTCATTAATATTAGGGTTTTACCAATGAAATGTTGATGCTGCTCATATGTCCAGCAGATCTGGATTGTTTGCGGCATTATTTGAATGTTGTTTTGAGTTATAATGTTGTAACTTAAGGTAATGTACTGCTACTTGATTAGCAGCATCTTCCGAATAGCTAATATGTAGGTCCAGTTTTGTTATCTATTCCCGCTCCTGTGTGCTGCCTGACCTTGGTAGATGTATGTGCATCACATGATAGGGGCATTTTAGAAATGTAGCACATACAGTCTAACATCTACAAAGGCCAGAGAGGCAAACAGGGGCGGGAATAGATTGCAAAACCCAACCCACCTATTAGCTATTTGGTAGCTGCTGCCAATCAAAAAGCTGTACATTTTTGTAACTTTACTTGCCTGTATTTCAAAAACTATACATCCAATCTGACATCTAAAGGTATGTATAGAATCAGCATGATAGCGCCAGCATAGCATTGGCTTTAATTTATATAGGAAAATCCTGGTGGTTGGGTCGCTTTAAGATTTATCAGTAGTGCTGTAGGATCCATTAAATTTCATAAGCATGTTAAAATGTCAGGGATATTTAAAAAAATATTTAAAAAAATAATGACTTTTATAAATCTGCTGCTGTTTTATTAGGACTTCTCTTAAGGCCCAGTCACACTAAACAACTTACCAGCGATCCCAACAACGATACAATCTGATAGGGATCGCTGGTAAGTTGCTAGGAGGTCGCTGGTGAGATGTCACACTAAGCGACGCTCCAGCGATCCCACCAACAACCTGACCTGGCAGGGATCGCTGGAGCGTCGCTACACGGGTTGCTGGTGAGCTGTCACACAGGCAGATCTCACCAGCAACCAGTGACCAGCCCCCAGCCAGCAGCGACGCGTGGAAGCGATGCTGCGCTTGGTAACAAAGGTAAATATCGGGTAACCAAGGTAAGGGCTTCTTGGTTACCCGATGTTTACCGTGGTTACCAGCGTCCGCAGAAGCCGGCTCCTGCTGCCTGCACATTTAGTTGTTGCTCTGTCGCTGTCACACACAGCGATGTGTGCTTCACAGTGGGAGAGCAACAACTAAAAAATAGCCCAGGACATTCAGCAACAACCAACGACCTCACAGCAGGGGCCAGGTTGTTGCTGGATGTCACACACAGCAACATCGCTAGCAACATCGCTGCTACGTCACAAAAGTTGTTCCTTAGCAGCGATGTTGCTAGCGATGTTGCTTAGTGTGACGTGGCCTTTAGCCACCCCTATGTTTCATGAAATTTAACAAAGGACAGAGATACACAACCTACCTAAAATAGACACAATAAACTCTGCATATCCATTGGATTCACTTTTGTGGAACAATTTGTAGCAACAAATTTCTATTGCATTTTGCTAAATCTCTCTTAACCTATAAAGTGTTGTATACCTATTCCCATAATGACATACATTAAAAGCAGGTTTCTTAATCTAATGGCTGGAATTTAAGATCACTTTCATGTCAGCCATTTAAACTCTTTAGATTCCCTAGTTAATGTTCACTGATGCAGCTAGGTGGTTTAAAGAGTAAGTGGGCTTCCACTGTTGCACAATTGTGCCTCTTAAGGTACTGTCACACATAACGAGATCGCTAGCGAGATCGCAGCTGAGTCACCGTTTTGGTGACGCAGTAGCGATCCCGTTAGCGATCTCGTTATGTGTGACACTTACCAGCGATCAGGCCCCTGCTGTGAGATCGCTAGTCGTTGCTGAATGGTCCAGGTCATTTTCTTCAAAGGCGATGTCCTGCTGGGCAGGACACATCGCTGTGTTTGACACTGTGTGACAGGATCACAGTGACTGCTGAGATCGTTATACAGGTCGCTACTGCGACCTGTATTGTTCTGCATCGCTGGTAAGATCTGACTGTGTGACATCTCACCTGCGACCTGCCAGCGACTTACCTGTGATCCCTATCAGGTCGCATCATTTTCGGGATCGCTGGTAAGTCGTTGTGTGTGGCTGGGCCTTTAGCAAGACGTGGACTTAGTAATGAATCCTAATCTGCCATCTTACTATACCTATGAGTTTCAAGTAAGAAGGAATGGCGGCAACTCACTGGTGAACGTTAACGGCAATTTTTATTGCACAATCTGCAGCATTGTTACAATGTAACCAGGGAGGGGGGAGTGCAGGGGCGCCGGACGACGGCCGTTTCGCACCGTAGCAGGTGCTTCCACAGGTCCGAATTAGCAAAGTCAGATGAACCTCCCTCTTATGGAGGAGTCTGACAGGTGCAACTAAAAAGCTCATTGGCTGATACCAGATAACAACAGCGTAACAGTATAATCCATATTACAGATAATCAATCAAAGTTGGATAGAGAAAACGAATACAGAGTGTAGAGAAAGTTATCAGCAAGGAATATGATGAACATTTATCATATATGCTTGTTCCCTCTTCCAATAGAGATGCATTGCTGCTGAAAACCGAGAAGGTCTTTTTTTATATATATTGTGTGTAACACAATGTTATACCTTCTACTTGTTTTTTTACTTTTTTATTATTAAATCGTTTTAAAGATTATTTATTACTCTATTTTGAGAGGATAAAATCCTTATGTATGAAAAAATATGCTCTGCCGTGCAAGAAAAAAGAAAAAAAAAAAAAAACTACGATTATGGATCTGCCAAAGCAAGTACTTTTTTTCAAAAGGAAAATTTATGACAGTAAGTATGTGCATGGGTTGGATGTAATATCTATATTTATTCTTTACTTATTTTACTTTTTTTATGCCCTACTTTTAATTTAAAGATATCTGGCCTCTACTGGGGGGCTTTTTTCTATCTTTTAGCAGGAAATTTAAACACGCTAAGTGCCCGTTATAGGAAAACGGACATGTCGTTACGGTCATTGAGTCCCAAAGGACCCAATGCCTTAACCTCCATAATGAGGCGCGATTCCCTCTGTAAGAGTTGTTTATGAGTATCGCCACCTCTTCCAGATGGGGTGATCTTGAATACACCCGCAAAAGATAGAACATCTGGATTACCTGCGTGATGTTCTCTAATGTGCCTAATTAGCCTGGGGGACCCCTTCCCTGTTAAGATGGAATTATAGTGTTCTCGAAAACGTACGTATAGGCAGCGTATGGTTTTCCCTATATAGAAGAAGGAACAAGGGCAAAAGATTACATATACAACAAATTTGGTCTTGCATGAGATGAAATGTCTAACGGTGAAATTATGTTCACCTATATTCAGGACCTTGGCTGTCAGATGGACACGGCAGAGCATATTTTTTCATACATAAGGATTTTATCCTCTCAAAATAGAGTAATAAATAATCTTTAAAACGATTTAATAATAAAAAAGTAAAAAAACAAGTAGAAGGTATAACATTGTGTTACACACAATATATATAAAAAAAGACCTTCTTGGTTTTCAGAAGCAATGCATCTCTATTGGAAGAGGGAACAAGTATATATGATAAATGTTCATCATATTCCTTGCTGATAACTTTCTCTACACTCTGTATTCGTTTTCTCTATCCAACTTTGATTGATTATCTGTAATATGGATTATACTGTTACGCTGTTGTTATCTGGTATCAGCCAATGAGCTTTTTAGTTGCACCTGTCAGACTCCTCCATAAGAGGGAGGTTCATCTGACTTTGCTAATTCGGACCTGTGGAAGCACCTGCTACGGTGCGAAACGGCCGTCGTCCGGCGCCCCTGCACTCCCCCCTCCCTGGTTACATTGTAACAATGCTGCAGATTGTGCAATAAAAATTGCCGTTAACGTTCACCAGTGAGTTGCCGCCATTCCTTCTTACTTGAAGCTCATATTGGATTTCTACACCTTGGCTGAGCACCACAGGGACCGGCTGGAGATCTGTGATCCAAGGAAAAACCACAGCCTCGTGAGTACACACCTGGGCTTGCAGTGCCTAGCCTTTTCTCTTTTTTATTACTGCTTGTGTGGACTGTTTCTTGGCTATAGAGCACGCAACCCATTATAGAATAAAAAGGTGTATATTTACTCTTACACAATGGATGTCGTGGATGTTGATATCACAGATCCTGAAGATACTAATATTTTTTCAGGGAGGGAGGATGCAGTAGCATTTTTTACTTGTTGCAACAGCGCCGCAGATACAGAAATCCTAGGAAATAAAAGTCTTGAAATGAAGATAGGAAACCTGGCAGAGAAAGAGATAGGATTATTTTGGACCGTGCAATCTTTGAGAGCCTATATAGACTGCCAAAGAGTACCTCGAGGACTACGTGTCCTAAAGAATATTTCATTCTACCAAGAGGATGCAGCTTTTGTGTCTGAATGGGAACAAGTACAACAGGAGTGCTCATTGCGATTCTTAAGCCTAGTGCTAAAAAAGAATGAATCTGAACACACTTTAATCACAGAAGAACTGCTGAGACTCCGTAGAGAATTGGAGGGCAGATTGTCTAAAGAGGACTGGTCACTATTCCTAAAAAAACTGGATAAAAAATTAATTCCTTTACAAAACCAAATAAAGGAAAGGAAACGGGAGAAGTTCTTGCGGGACAAATCTGACTACGAGTTAAAAAGAATTTTCTCATGGAAAAAGACACCTAGGAACTTTTCTGCCACTTTTAATTACAATAAAAAATCTAAAAAAGATTATACAAACAAAACCAAAACGAAAAAAGGAACGCCTGGACGACCGACTCAGATTCAAGCGGGGTAGAGGATTTACTACCCCCCAAGAGAAAAGCGAGCATGGTCCCCACTACTAGTGCCTTTACAACGGCCCCTTTGGAAAAAGGACAAGGAGAGGAAGGGGCAAGAAAAAATCTTTTTACGGACAAAAAGAAGCAGGTGTCATGGAGAGATTAGATACCTATACCTCTAAGGAAAATACCATCTGGAATTTATCCTCTCATAATCTGGATATTCATATGATAGCTGTGCTGAATAAAGGACTGAATTATTGCATACCAGAGACCTTTAACTTTTCAGATTTTCAGATTGACCTTTTTAAAAGCTGTCGCAAAATACACCTAGCTAAATTTTATAACAACAAGAGTGAACCCCAGCCAAAAATAATCCAAGGGGAGAGCCCAGTAACAATTGGCCCCTTGGGCTTTTTTGGTCCTAAGAGTGCATTTGGAGATATTAGTGAGGATGCGTTGTTTCTATCTGAGCTGAGCGAGGAAAATCTCGACGCTCCTGTTAGCAACAATGGGGTTCAATGTGGTAACCCACCCTTTAGAGGAGGCTTAAAATCTACCTTCATCCCTCCAACTGCACCAGGCAATGTAATAGATCTGTTTCAAAATTTGGTTATTAAGGATATAGAGGCACTGAACTATCCTGAAGCTCCAAAGAACCTGACTTATGCAGAGGATAAGGCATTAAAAACTATACAATCTTGGGACGATATCGTTATCCGTAGACCCGATAAGGGAGGGGGTACAGTCCTCTGGCCCAAGAAGTTGTACATGGAGGAGGCAGACAGGCAGCTAGGGGATTCCTCCGCATATGAAAGAATTATGTTTGATCCCACAAATAGATATAAGGAAAAACTTCGGTCTTTCCTGAACAAAAAAGTTGCAAATGGTTTTCTATCCAGCAAAATGGCAGAAAAGCTACTACCTTTGTATCCACAGAAGCCACATTGGTACTGCCTACCTAAAATCCACAAACATAGTGAAAAACCACCTGGGCGCCCTATAGTCTCGGGCATAGGCTCGGTTTTTGAGCCCCTATCCGAGTATATAGATTGGCTTCTTCACCCATTGCTGGATAGAATTCCATCATATGTCAGGGATACTGGCATGTTTGTTTCCACCTTAGATTCTTTTGAATGGCAGGAGGGCTTTGTGATGGCTTCTATCGATATAGAAAGCCTATACACCAGAATACCCCAAGATCAAGGGGTCCAGATCATTAAACAACTAATCGTCAATCTAGGTGTAGAACATAATATGGCTTGCTTCATAGAGGAAGCATTAAATCTTATTTTGAAGCATAATTCCTTCAAATTCGGGGAACAATGGTTCCATCAATGCGGGGGTACCGCGATGGGTACCCCCGTAGCTTGTTCATTCGCAAACCTCTTCTTGGCTTCAATGGAAGACACATTGATTTATAGCACCACTAATCCCTTTCTGAAGCACATAAAAAAATATCTCAGATACGTGGACGATATTTTTCTGGTCTGGGATGGGTCGGAATCAGACTTTCAGGACTTTGTCCAGTTTTTAAATGAAACCAACACCCATAACATGAAATTCACCAGTGTGTTTGGAGGTACTGTGCTGGAATTCTTGGACGTGAGGCTTACACTAGAAAATGGTGAGTTAACACGGGAAGTGTTTAGGAAGCCCACGTCCAAGAATTCACTACTGCACTATGAAAGCTACCACCCATCCCATACCAAGCAGTCCCTCCCATTCAGCCAATTCCTACGTATAAAAAGGATTAACAACAACAAGAAAAAATATGAAGAGCAGAGTGTCGATTTAGCAACCAGATTACAGAATAGGGGTTACCCACTCGATATTATTGAAAAAGCCCGGCTCCACTCCAACTCCAGACCCCCTGAGCTTACTAATAAAAAACAAAGAAAAACTGGGGAAGAAAATTCTGGTAGATTCCTTTTTAGTTTCAAGTTTGGCCCAATGGACAGCATTATCCGGTCCAGTATAAAAAGACACTGGCATTTAATAGAGGAGGATTTTGATTTATCTACTAGGGCAAAGAAAGGACCGTTGGTGACATATAGAAGGAGCAAAAACTTGGGAGACCTACTTGTACAGAACAGGCTTACTAGCCACAAAAAAACATGGTTAGACCGTGCCCAACCGATAGGGAACTATAGGTGTGGGGACTGTAATTTTTGCTCCTTCCATCTGACAGCCAAGGTCCTGAATATAGGTGAACATAATTTCACCGTTAGACATTTCATCTCATGCAAGACCAAATTTGTTGTATATGTAATCTTTTGCCCTTGTTCCTTCTTCTATATAGGGAAAACCATACGCTGCCTATACGTACGTTTTCGAGAACACTATAATTCCATCTTAACAGGGAAGGGGTCCCCCAGGCTAATTAGGCACATTAGAGAACATCACGCAGGTAATCCAGATGTTCTATCTTTTGCGGGTGTATTCAAGATCACCCCATCTGGAAGAGGTGGCGATACTCATAAACAACTCTTACAGAGGGAATCGCGCCTCATTATGGAGGTTAAGGCATTGGGTCCTTTGGGACTCAATGACCGTAACGACATGTCCGTTTTCCTATAACGGGCACTTAGCGTGTTTAAATTTCCTGCTAAAAGATAGAAAAAAGCCCCCCAGTAGAGGCCAGATATCTTTAAATTAAAAGTAGGGCATAAAAAAAGTAAAATAAGTAAAGAATAAATATAGATATTACATCCAACCCATGCACATACTTACTGTCATAAATTTTCCTTTTGAAAAAAAGTACTTGCTTTGGCAGATCCATAATCGTAGTTTTTTTTTTTTTTTTTTCTTTTTTCTTGCACGGCAGAGCATATTTTTTCATACATAAGGATTTTATCCTCTCAAAATAGAGTAATAAATAATCTTTAAAACGATTTAATAATAAAAAAGTAAAAAAACAAGTAGAAGGTATAACATTGTGTTACACACAATATATATAAAAAAAGACCTTCTCGGTTTTCAGCAGCAATGCATCTCTATTGGAAGAGGGAACAAGTATATATGATAAATGTTCATCATATTCCTTGCTGATAACTTTCTCTACACTCTGTATTCGTTTTCTCTATCCAACTTTGATTGATTATCTGTAATATGGATTATACTGTTACGCTGTTGTTATCTGGTATCAGCCAATGAGCTTTTTAGTTGCACCTGTCAGACTCCTCCATAAGAGGGAGGTTCATCTGACTTTGCTAATTCGGACCTGTGGAAGCACCTGCTACGGTGCGAAACGGCCGTCGTCCGGCGCCCCTGCACTCCCCCCTCCCTGGTTACATTGTAACAATGCTGCAGATTGTGCAATAAAAATTGCCGTTAACGTTCACCAGTGAGTTGCCGCCATTCCTTCTTACTTGAAGCTCATATTGGATTTCTACACCTTGGCTGAGCACCACAGGGACCGGCTGGAGATCTGTGATCCAAGGAAAAACCACAGCCTCGTGAGTACACACCTGGGCTTGCAGTGCCTAGCCTTTTCTCTTTTTTATTAATACCTATGAGTTTATCTCAAAAGCAGGGCCTACTAAAATTCCTATAAGCGTTAGGACTTTTTCACACATCCTCCAAAGACAGATAGGGATGTCCAACTGCAGACTAGCAGTGTTTATCTTGGCCTGAACTGAACAGCTTCAAATATGCTTCTTAGGCTATTGATTTGGGAGTCAGGTGACCCATGGCCCATCAGGACATCATGGTCCATTCTCAGAGTAAGAAAGTTGGATGAAATTGGTCTTATGATGATGGGCATAATTTATTACAATACAAAAAAAATTCTGTGTAATAGAGTAATGATTAAGTAATAACATGCACATGTCCCCCAGTATGACTAAAAAACATTTAAAAACATTTTATAAATGTGTAAATGAATAAAAGAAATTATATAAATAAAAAAACTCACTTTTTTGTTTTATTATGCAAAGTAACAAAAACATAAAAATGCTTGATAAAAAAATAATTGATAGTCACAAATGTAATATCCTTAAAGGGAACCTGTCAGGTGCAATATGCACCCAGAACCACGAGCAGTTCTGGGTGCATATTGTTAATCCCTGCCTAGCTGTCCCTATATACACTAGCATAGATAAAGGGATCGTTAGAAAAAGTATTTTTAAAGATCTTTTATCATATGCTAATGAGCGCGGGGACTAGTCCCAAGGGCATTGCTTTCCTTGTTAGTCGCCCCCATTAGCATGTTAGTGCGCCCCTGTGGGCATGCTAACATGCTAATAAATGTGCAGCGTTAGAGGATGATCTCACTCACGTCTCTGCTGCCATCACCGCCCGACGCTGGATTTCGGCTCAGTGCGCATGACCCCGGAGTTTCGGTCATGCGCATTATGAAGCCAAACTGAAGAAGTGCGCATGACCTAAAGTCTGTGGTCACGCACACTGAGACAAAATCCAGCGTTGGGCGGTGATGGCAGTGGAGAGGTGAGTGAGATCATCCTCTGACGTCAAAGGGGCGTGCTAACATGCTAATGGGGCCGACTAGTAAGGGAAGCAACACCCTTGGGACTAGTCCCCGCGCTCAGTAGCATACAATAAAAGATCTTTAGAAATACTTTTTCTAAAGATCCCTTTATCTGGGCTACTAGGTACAGGGACGGTTAGGCAGTGATTAGCAATATGCACTCAGAACTGCTCGTGGTTCTGGGTGAATATTGGACCTGACAGGTTCCCTTTAACTAATAAGTTATCAAACTAATCATACATCAAATACCAAATATAAAAAATAATATTGTTCTAATTGCTCATCCTGACTCAAACCAAAAAATTAATAATAGGAATCAACATATATCCATTAAATATGGTACCAATTAAACCAATTAAAACCACAGCTTGCTCTACAATTGCTCACTGAATATGATGAGACAAAAACAAATGACTTGTTTTCCATTGTACTATAATAGTTAAAACATGAAAAAAGTTTGTATTGTCATAATCACAGGAACATGCAGAATAAAGTACCATGTTATTTATACCATATGGTGAGCACTGTAAAAAACACAATTGTTCAATTGCTTTTTTTCCAACCCAATCCCCCTTCCCCTTAACAAAAAAAGGATAACAATCTGTTTTCAATACATTATATGTAATCTAAAATGATTGTGCCAAAAAATATTTCTCACTAAAAACAAGCCCCAATATAGTTATGTTGATACAAAAAAGTTATGGCTTTAAGAATATGGCAAAGTGAAGACATAAAATCATCTACAGTTCTTAGCCAAAATAGTTAGGTTAAGTTCCACTGATGAGTTTTTGATAGTGCGCATTTTCGCTGTGCAAAAAATACAGCATCTTATAGTTCCACCAAAGTGGATGAGATTTATAGAAATTTCATGCCCCCTGGTTTTTTTTTTAAATTGTACATAAACTGACCTGCGGCGCGTGTTTCAAATCCGCAACATGTCAACTTCTTTGGCTGGTATATTGGGTTTTATGGATGTTCCCCATAGAACTGCATTAGATGTGGAAAATCTGCAGGTAAAAAACAAATGTGTTTTTAGTACGTTTCCCTTGTGGAAGTGCGATCCACATATGATTGTATCGACGAAGTTTTGTCAAAGCCAATACTAGGACGTACCAAAAACAAAACAGCTTAATTTAAAACATGACACATCAAAGAGACAAAAACCGCAGGGTCAAAATACGATAAAAATGCAAGTAACCTAATTTACATAATAGGTACAGAAACTCCCCAAATACTCTTTGTGAGAAAGAAGCCTCCAGAGGTTGCTCCAGTTATTTCTTATATGGTAGCTTCATAAATATTTACCATTGTTGGTATTGCATTTTAATGCAATGTTGCGGCGACCAAAAAAAAATAATTTTGATTTTTTTTTTCTCGCTAATTTTTTTTATTGTTATATTTTCAATGGGGCAAAAGGGGAGTGACTTGCACTTTTAAATTTGAGGGGTTTTATATTTTTTTTTTTAAAACTTTATTTTTTACTGATTTTACTAGTTCCCTTAGGGGACTTGATGCCTGCACTTTCCGATCACTTCTGCTGATCAGAGCAATGCTTCAGCAAAAATGCTGATCAGGTCCTGTGAGTGCCGGCGCTCTGCCGGCATGCACAGGAAGCATGTCATGATAATGACAGGGGTCATCATCTGACCCCACACTGTCATGGCAATCAATTGGCACCCCGTAGTCGTGTCACGGGGCCGTCGATGGCAGTGGAGAACAGAATGATCCCCACCGGAGCACATTCGATCGCGCTATCAGAGTTTGCCAGCGCAATCTAAGGGGTTAACAGACGTGGGTGGATTGGAGAACTACACTCGCATGTTAGCTGCACATGTCTGAAGATCAGAACAGCAGATATCTGCATAGAATAATATGGCCTCGCCCTGAGCAAGCCCACATTAAAGAGACAGACACAGCCAAGGATGTATATATACGTTCTTGGTTGTGAAGGGGTTAATGTGATTTTTGTCCTAATAAAGAAGATTTATCTCAAAAATACATTGCGATGATTCGTATTTTTCTAAATTGATGATACTTTTAAGGCAGCATGGTGTTCACCCATCATCATCCTGTTCTGATATCTACAATAAGGATACTGTGGCAGCCTTATTGTCAAGGATGTGTTACGGCCTGTCACAAAGGTGTCACAGCCGGCTTACAATCCAGTGGCAACAAGTGTTCGAAAATACGAGAGATTGGCAACACGTGTTGCTATCTGACAGTTCCCTGTTTCCGCAGCACAGCAGCAGACTCTATGACCCTGGGAAACTGTCAGTTTTTCCTCTCAGTTGCCAGCCTCTGACTACCTTTATAAACCTCACCCTGGGGTGGTTTGAGTGTGGTTTATAGTTGTTCCTGGCTGTGGTCTGCAACGGTCGTCTCCTCTTGTTGTTCCAGAGACTTCTGTGGTAGCTGCTCCTAAGATAAGTGTTTAACTTTTGCTATCTACCTGGGGGCAGGTGGTAGCATTTATATATCCCCTGTATTATTTCCTTTGGTCTCCCTTGTTCACAAGCGCCATCCTTACTTAGGGTCCAGATCAAGGTTTGCATAGCGTGAGGTATCCAGCTCGGCAACAGGTGTGGAACCTGTATAGGGTTGGTGAGGACAGTGAGGGTGAACTGCAGGTTGTTGTCAGGGGTCACCACTTCTCCCTTTCCCTGCGATAAGGCATTTCTTTCCCCTTTTCTTTATATTGTACTATACAGCCGATATAGCTTCTATCCCCGGTCGTGACATGTATGTTATGTCTACAATTACATGAGGTGAGCCTTTTTAGTCCAATTGGATCTGTCTGTGTTTTTCCAAAAATAAGACACTGTCTTATATTTTTTTTGCCCCCCAAAAAAGCACTAGGGCTTATTTTTGGAGGAGGTCTTATTCTTGGAGAAACACGGTTGGGGGTAAGTTTACCCCCCAAAAAAGCAGACCCCCAACTTCCCAGGAGACTCATCCTCACCAGACCAGGACGTCTGCGTTGTTCCCAGGTCCTCCTGTGATCTCCGGTCGGTGCTGCACGCCGTCCTACCCTGCTGCTAGCTGACACACACAGCAGATCACACACATCAGATCACACACACACACACACACACATCAGATCACACACACACAGCAGATAGCAGATATACACAGCAGATCACACCCAGCAGATTGCAGGCACACACAGCAAATCGCAGGCAGCCGATCACAGATACACACATCCGATCGCAGGCACACACACACAGCAGATCACATACACACAGTAGATCACACACACACAGCAGATCACACACACAGCAGATCTCAGAAATACACAGCAGATCACACACAGCAGATCGCAGGCACACACAGCCGATCACAGATACACACATCCGAGCGCAGGAACACACAGCCGATCACAGATAAACACACCCGATCACAGGCACACACAGCCGATCACAGATACACACATCCGATCACAGATACACACATCCGATCACAGGCACACACAGCCGATCACAGATACACACATCCAATCACAGATACACACATCCGATCACAGGCACACACAGCCGATCACAGATACACACATCCGATCACAGATACACACATCCGATCACAGATACACACATCCGATCGCAGAAAAACATAGCCGATCGCAGACACACACACACCCGATTGCAGACACACAGCAGATCACACAAACACACACACACACACTCACATCACATCCAGCACTTACGGATGCAGGGAATGAGAGCAAGTCACGTGTCCGGCTGCAGGTCCTGTTCGTTGTGCTCCACTGCACTTCCTCTCAGGATTCTGCTGGCGAGAAGAGATCGGTGTCGCTGGATGAGGTAAGTGTGTATGCGATCCGATGTGTGTGCGATCCGATGTTTGTGTGTGTGATTTGATGTTTGCGTGTGATCCGATGTTTGTGTGTGCGATCTGATTATGTGTGCGATCTGACTGTGTGTGCGATCCGATGCTTGTGTGTGAGATCTGGTGTGTGTGAGATCTGATTGTGTGTGTGTGTGAGAGAGAGCTGATGTGTGCGGGTGTGTGATCACTGCAGGTCCTGCTGCTCAGTGTCGGGTGAGTGTAATTGCCGGGCGCCGCTGTCTATAATGAAGTGTCCTGCAGTATCTGTATCTTTTTTAGCTGCATGGACACTTCATTATTGATCCGCGACTAGGGCTTATTTTCGGGGGAGGGCTTATATTTAAGCCTTGCTCCGAAAATGCTGAAAATCCCTGCTAGGTCTTATTTTTGGGCGAGGTCTTATTTTTGGAAAAACACAGTATATACCTCCCTTGTCTCTCCAGTTTTCTCTCTAAACATTTTAAAATGGCATTTAGTGCACTATAAAAAAAACCACATTTTACTTTATTTTCCTTTTTTTCTTTTTCCACTAAATAGGAAAAATCCAGGGCTTGAACATTTCTTGCTAAATGTGGCTCCTATACATGGGCAAAACATTTCACAATACAAAGTGTGACCAAGCTCTTCACAGTCTTGTTTATACAACACTAGAATTGCTGAAGCCATAGGTCATATGTTATATTAAGTCCCTCTTGATGGCACTGCTGTTTCAACCTCTCACCCCCTTTACCTATGGACCCAACGCTTCCTACTCATTCATTTACCTCTCCATGACTACATTCTGTTTTTATTTGTATAAGATCATTTACTTTATCATCAGCCATCAGCAACATGCTTGAGCCATACATCTTTTGGACTTGCTGTGTGCACAATATATTTTCTGACTGACAAACAAGAATGACCTCTTAGATCATTTACATCATCTCCATGTAAATTACACTGAACAACCTGACTACAGTTGGAGGCCTGCTACTATTGTTTACATGAGACAGTTCAGTAAGCTTTGTGAGCGCGCAAAAAACTTGGCTTCATTTCATTTGTTTTTTTGCAATAACATTTTATAAAACAATTCCACAAGATAATTAAATCTCATTAAGATTCTTCACATCTCTATTATGTTTGGCTGAATTCCACAGATGATCATTATATAAATTGGTGGGGAAAAATGGGATATGTATAAAAATGAGAAAACAGTACCTACAATAGTCAACATATCCATACATAACATTAATAAGAATTCTTTATATCCAAAAGTGTACAACAACGATTTTCATGCAGAACATTCAACAAAGAGTTTCTACTTTACAGTATAACCCTACCATTTGGTTTTGGTAACAATAGTAATAGCTTCAGTAGTATTAGTAGAGTTCTGAAGAACATTAACTGTTCAAGGGATTGTCTAGGTCTACAATTTTTATAGCATTTTATAGCTTTTTATAGCATTTCCTTAGGATATGTCATCAATATCAGATCAGAGGGGAGCCGGCACCCAGCAGCACCACCAATCGGCACTATTGTTGTCGAAAGTACTGCACGCAGTTTATATAGTCAGAAAACTATAGCTTTGTACACTGGAAAAACGTATTCAAATACATCACTGATTGCTCTAAAACTACCAATACTACCAATATACAAAAAGTTAGGGATATTCGGCTTTCGGGTGAAATTTCAGGATAATCCTAAAATGCCGTCTAACATTTTCAGGTGAACTTAATGTGACCTTCTCTAAATTTTTGGATGCACATGTGCAACTGTTCAAAGTTTCAGTAATTTTTGCACAACTTGCTGTTTTCTAATAAGGAGCTTAAAGGCAAAATTCACAACAGGTGTTTGGTCCATGAATTACCAAATAAATGTCAGGGTTCAATTAGAATTGATATTTAGAAAGTCTTCCTCATCATGCTGTTCACATTTTGACATCAT
Organism: Anomaloglossus baeobatrachus; assembly: GCF_048569485.1. Lineage (NCBI taxonomy): Eukaryota > Metazoa > Chordata > Amphibia > Anura > Aromobatidae > Anomaloglossus > Anomaloglossus baeobatrachus. Next base: position 533,163,130 of record NC_134358.1, on the reverse strand, counting down.
GAGACGACACCTAACAATTGATGTACAGTACCTCGCCACTACGAGGCTTCAAGCAGAATGTTCTCAAACAGAACTGGTCACTGAGCTTACAGTGTCACAGAGTGTCATCAGCAGGTTGCAACAAAGATACAGAGAGACTGGAAGAGTCACATAAAATCATAGGAGTGGACTTTCTTCAGCCACATCCCACACAGATGACAGCTTCATTGTAAACAATGCCCTTCAGATCCAGATAATGAATGCCACACAACTCCAGACACATATAAGGGAGCGAAGAGGCATCCAAGTGTCATGTCAGACAATTCAAAACCATCTACAGTAGTGTGGTCTGCATGTTAGATGACCTGCAAGGGTTCCTGACCACACCACAGATGACGCACAAACGTCATCTATGCTGGACAAGGGACCAGTGGGTCTCAGTGCTGTTGACTGATGAAAGTCGATTCACACTGAGCAGAAATGATGGACACCAACTATGTTGGATATGTCAAGGAGAGCGCTATGCATCAGCCACTGTTGTCACCATACATGTCTTTGGTGGTGGTGGTGTTACAGTGTGGGTAGGAGTGTATAGCCAATACAGACAATATGGGAACTCCGAAACACTCACTATCACCCTTAGAGACATAGAAAATCGGAAAACATGAAGCTGATGTCAAAATCCTTTTCTTTTTATTTTGTGGTGAAAATGTGCCAAAAAGTGATTGGTGGACTATTGTACAGCACTTTTTGGCACATTTTCACCACAAAATAAAAAGAAAAGGATTTTGACTTCAGCTTCATGTTTTCCGATTTTCTGTGTCTCTAAGGGTGATAGTGAGTGTGCCGGAGTTCCCATATTGTCTGACTTATTTTTCTCCTGAGCACCCACAAGAGGTGATGCGAGGTTTTCTCTGTATAGCCAATACAGAACTGCCCTACACTTTGTGAATAGTACTGTGACAAGCCCCTATTACCTTAATAACATCATTAATCCATTCATTGTGCCTCTGCATGAACAACACAGGCCTAATTTTATCTTTATGGGTGACAATGCTCCAGCTCATAGAAGTCGCATCATTAGAGAATGAGTGCTGGAGACTGGGTTATCTCAAATGGAGCGGCCTGCACTTTCTCCAGACTTTAATCCCATAGAAAACCTATGGGATCAGCTGAGTTGCCATGTAGAGGATCGTAACTTTATACCCCAGAACCTCAATAACCTGAGAACCGTCCTTCAAGAAGAGTGGGATGCCATGCCTCTGCAAACAATAACTCGACTTCTGAACAGCAGGAGACGTCATTGTCAAGCTGTAATTGCTGCTCAAGGCCACATGACATGTTATTGAGACAGTGACATGTTTATGGGGGTATACCAGCACTATTATTGGCTTTTGTTTCAATAAATTGTTTGAGATGAGGAAATCGTCATTGCTTATGTTTACTTAAAATTGCCCTACTTTCATGATAAAATATCACTATAGGGTGAACTTTTTATGGTTTACATAAATTTCACCCTAAAGGCAAATATCCCTAACTTTTTGTGAGTAGTCTGTGTACAAGATATTCTCAGCCAACATTGATTTCTCCTGATTCCACTACAAACACATGGATTCTGCTGCCAATATCCAAAGACTACAAGGCTGTGTCTTCATTTCCTTTAAAAGTTGGAATTCTTCAGCTGTAAATTTGATATTAAAAACAGGAGATTCCTAAAGCACAGACAATATTAATTCAAGAACCATACCATAAGGTGGGCTATTCCTAAAGTAAAATAGAGGGTGGAGTGCTCCTAGAACACATTGATACACAAAAAAAGGGGATGGAGCAACCAAAAAACATTGAAGAAAATGTAAATAAAATTAATAAATATTTATTGAACAATTGATAAAAAAACCAAAACAAAAATAGAATATATCACGTGTGACCAAATCAGAAGAAGGAAGAACAAACCTAAAAACAAAACATTTGGGAATAGGCACTATGGATTGCAGAAGTGGAAAAATAGACTATAAGTGGAAATATAAAAGTCAGATATTTCTGAATTGACAAAGGGCTTCTTCTTCGTATTTGTCGGTAGGCCAGATTACAACATTGCCCCCATGTGTGATGCTTCAATTACAATATTATCCATATTTTGGAGTTCTTTGAGTGTCTTTCTCAAAGGCTGTGGAAGATTATCATTGACCACTCTGGAGAAGATCTTTTTTAGACTCTCAGTCACCTCTATCAGCACTCTGGAAAGATGGCCACCAATCTGCGCATATGCAGTGGGTCCAAATGCCAGGTTATGCCACTGGCCATCAATGAATGTGCCACACGTATGGGCTGACATCCTGGGATCACATTTTCTCAACATGAATGCGGCATAATGTAGGCAATAAGCGGATGTATCAGTTATGACGCATGCCTATGAGCCGCCAAATTGGCGTCCTTTCCTCTGCTATTATAAATTCTGGCAGGGCAGTATTTTTTCAGAAACCTTCCCTTTGAGAAAGCAATTTAGCAAAACGCGCATCAGGGCTTTGTGGTAGACATCATTATGGGTAACTTGTCCATCATCCACACTAGCACTGCTACACTGTTGGGGCAATTGTCCCATTGATATTTGACAAGTAATTGGATTAGTTCGACAACAGGATCATTCCACATATGGATTAGTTGGACAGCATTATTATTCCACTAATGGTCTGTTTTACATTTCCGCAAACCATATTATATGTGTTCATATATTTGTTTTACCCTCCTTAATAGGTTTTTCCTTCCTTCTTCTGACCTGGTCACACATGTGATATATATTCTGATACTTTTTTGTTTTTTAACAATTGTTCAATAAATATATACTAATTTTATTTACATTTTCTTTGGTGGTTTTTGGTTGCTATGTTCTATGCCTGATATATAAAAATTGAGTATCTGCACCCATATTAAGCAGCATGTGGAGAGCACAAGAATGCTGCAAACAGTACCGATCACTCCTGCACAGTGTCAAAGATATAGTCTAAAAGTAATACCGCTGTGCAAACTGCTCTGCCACTGAAACCATATCTAAAAATAAGAAGCGCTAATAGTGTAACACCAAAGGGACAGTGTGGTATATATGGAAAATATACACTCACCTAGTGTAGTTGTGAAAGTCACAACTACTAATACGCATGAGATCCTGGCGTCTGCTGCAGCCCCATGTGGAAGAACATTCAAGAGATATATAGAAGCGGTTAAAGCTGCACATCAGCCACATATGAAACTGTAGAAACGTTGATGAAGGATAACAATCTTTTTATTTCATCGGTCTACGCGTTTCAGGGTCAAAGACCTCTTCTTCAGGACCAGTACATCCTTTTGTTGATGTACTGGTCCTGAAGAAGAGGTCTTTGACCTTGAAACGTGTAGACCGATGAAATAAAATGATTGTTATCCTTCATCAACGTTTCTACAGTTTCATATGTGGCTGATGCGCGGCTTTAACCCCTTCTATATATCTCTTGAATGTTCTGCCACTGAAACCAAACATAAGTTAACATATACACTTAAAAACCACAAAAAATGTACCCCCAAAAAAATATATATATATATAATCCAGCCAAGGGAGGCACTCACTGTGACCATAGGCAAACAAATATGGAAGCCGGAGGTCTGAAGCAGGCGGACTCCATCCTGAGGCTGGTTACAGATAGCTCCAGAGTCACATCTTCTCAAGCTGAGTTTGAGGAAACTCCAGTTACGGAGTTATCGGGGATTAGTGACTCACTAATCCCTGAGCACTCCGTAACTGGAGTTCCTCGGACTCAGTTCCAGAGTCACATCCTATCAAGCGAACTATTTGTAACTAGCCTCAGGACGGAGTCCGCCTGCTTCAGATCTCCGGTTTCCATTTTGGTTTGCCTATGATCACAGAGAGTGCCTCCCTTGGCTGGATTATATATATTTTTGGGTACATTTTTTGTGGTGTTTAACTGTATATTTTAACTAATGGTTTTTTTCAGTGGCAGAGCAGTTTGTGCAGCGGTATTACTTTAAGACTATGTTCTATGGCCGCGCACTGTGCCTTCAGCTGTAGCAGAGCTAGAATTGTTGTGGGACCTTGTGTGGATTACCTGGGTGTTTTGGGGTTAATAAATTGGTCAAAGCGGGTGTTTTTTTTGTATTTTACTTCAAATAAAGGATTTTTTCGTTGTTTGTGTTTATTTACTTTCACTTACATATTAGTAATGGGGGTGTCTCATAGACGCCTCCCATTACTAATCTAGGGCTTAGTGGCAGCTGTGAGCTGCCATTAACCCCTTATTACACTCATTGCCACCACACCAGGGCAATAGAGAAGAGCTGGGTAAAGTTCCAAAATTATCACATCCTATTGATGCGACAATCCTGGGCTTTTGCAGGCTGCTATTTTTAGCCTGGTGGGCCTAATAACCATGGGTCTCCCCAGCCTGATAATTCCAGCCCCCACAGTAGTCAGGCTTTATCATAGCTTGGTAGCAAAATTGGGTGGGACCGCACACCATTTTAAAAATGATTTATTTAAATAATTTAAACAAAAGCTGCATGCAATTCCTCTTATTTTGATACACAGCCAAGGTAAGCGCACGGCTCGGGGATGCAGCCTGTAGCCGTATACTTTATTATAGATGGGCATCATAATACGGTGGGACTCTATGTCAATTTATTTCTTTTTATACCACGATAGTGACCCGCAGACAGGGTCAGTGATCATAAGCAGTCAGACGCTGTCCCATAAGCTGGGGGCGTGTCTGACTGCAACCAATCACAGATGCCAGGACTGCCGTTGGGTGGGCAAAGTAGTGAATATGGATGAGCGATAATGATCAGCTCCGGAAGGAGAGTGAGCGGCATGGAAGCAGTTCCAGCTGTCCTGGAGACTCTGTCAGTATAGCGCGCTTGCTTTATTTGTCTCTCTTTTTTTCGGACCCTGATCATTAGTCAGAGTTTCCTGAGAACTCCGGACCCAGGAACAGCACCCAGATACTTTTGAGCCCGCGCAGATCCGGACTTTTACAGTCCGGGTCCACCCATCACTACTCACTAGGCATTGAAGGCATCTAGAATTAGGTGTCACTGAGACCCCATATTAGGCTAGAGTAAAACACTTGTATGTGACTCGCGCGAGGATGGCATTGCACTACCTAGACTGTCCGGCTTCTCTCCTGACAAGGGTGGTTCAGCTTCATGTATTTCTATGCAGCTGACCCGCTACTATGAGGAGAGAAGCTGGCCAGTCTGGGCAGTGCAAAGCGACCCTCACGCAAGTCACACACAAGCTCTGCCTTAGTAAAAAATTAGGCTATGTTCCCACTATGAGCTTTTGGGAAGTTTTGATGTTGCAGAATTTCTGCAGTAATGTATTTTGTAAATTAATTTACTTGCATTTTTTTACATCATTTTGTATCTCAATTTTGAAGCTGCGGTTTTTGCTCCTTATTGGTATGACATATTTTAACCAAAGCTGCTTTGCTTTTGATACTTCCTGGTATTTAGCTTTGAAAAGAGTTTATTGCTATATTTATGTGTGAATTACATTAACCTTTTCTGCATCTTATGCAAGTCTATAGGAAAATTCTGCAATTAACACTCAGAGAAATTGACATGTTGCGGATACACACACCGAAGGAAAGTTTACACTGAGTAAAAAAGAACCACAGCGGGCAGAAAATTTCTATAAATCCCAACCACTTGCTGGAAATGGAAGATGCTGCGTTTCTGACACAGCGAAAATAAGTAACGTCAAAAACTCACCCATAACTAATTGGGGCATACTGCCTTAAAACAACACTTTTCATCAATATTTTTATAATCAAAAGGAAAAGTTATTGTTAACCTCTTGAGGACGAATTCTTATTTTGCAGATTTAGCAGCAAATTGTTCTGCGACAGTAGATCAGCACCATTCATCTGAATACGGATGTTTCAGTTGAAAGGGACAGTTACAGAACTTTCTGCAATAAAATTTAAATTTGCACCTGTAGGTTTTCTTAATGATAGCTTGTATTCACACAAGTGATTTCTGTATCAGGGAACAAGTTATATTCTGTTCCTCAATCTCTTCTGTTTTTTTAGAATTAACTACCAGCAGGGTCTATGAGGATTACTTGAGTCTTCCACTTCCTTATTATGTAGACAATGGAAAGGAGCAGTCGTCTTAAATCAACAACTCATGTAATCTTGCTAGTGGCTATAAAGGCCCAGTCACACACAACGACTTACCAGCGATCCCGAAAACGATGCGACCTGATAGGGATCGCTGGTAAGTCGCTGGGAGGTTGCAGGTGAGATGTCACACAGTCAGATCTTACCAGTGATGCAGGAACAATACATGTCGCAGTAGCGACCTGTATAACGATCTCAGCAGTCACTGTGACCCTGTCACACAGTGTCAAACACAGCGATGTGTCCTGCCCAGCAGGACATCGCCTTTGAAGAAAATGACCTGGACCATTCAGCAACGACTAGCGATCTCACAGCAGGGGCCTGATCGCTGGTAAGTGTCACACATAACGAGATCGCTAACGGGATCGCTACTGCGTCACCAAAACGGTGACTCAGCTGCGATCTCGCTAGCGATCTCGTTATGTGTGACAGTACCTTAAGTTGCTTGTTGGTTTACTACTCAAATAGACTTAAGCTGGGTTCACACTAAGCGACAGCGACAACGACGTCGCTGTTACGTCACCATTTTCGGTGACGTAACAGCGACCTTGTAAGTCGCTGTTATGATCGCTGCTTAGCTGTCAAACACAGCAGAAGCAGCGATCATAACGTCGCTGTGCTATATGTGCAGAGAGCAGGGAGCCACGCTTAGCGCTGGCTCCTTGCTCTCCTAGGTACAGTACACATCGGGTTAATTAACCCGATGTGTGCTGCAGCTACATGTCACAGTGCAGAGAGCAGGGAGCCGCGCTTAGCGCTGGCTCCTTGCTCTCCTAGGTACAGTACACATCGGGTTAATTAACCCAATGTGTGCTGCAGCTACATGTCACAGTGCAGAGAGCAGGGAGCTGCGCTTAGCGCTGGCTCCTTGCTCTCCTAGGTACAGTACACATCGGGTTAATTAACCCAATGTGTGCTGCAGCTACATGTCACAGTGCAGAGAGCAGGGAGCCGCGCGCACTGCTTAGCGCTGGCTCCTTGCTCTCCTTGCTCTCCTTGCTACAGTATACATCGGGTTAATTACCCGATGTGTACTGCAGCCACATGTGCACAGAGCAGGAGCCGGCCCTGGCAGCAAGAGCGGAGGCTGGTAACGAAGGTAAATATCGGGTAACCAGGGAAAGGTCTTCCCTTGGTTACCCGATGTTTACGCTGGTTACAGCTTACCGCAGCTGCCAGACGCCGGCTCCTGCTGCCTGCTCGCTTCATTTCGTCGCTCTCTCGCTGTCACACACAGCGATGTGTGTGTCACAGCGGGAGAGTGACGACCAAAAAATGAAGCTGGACATTCAGCAACGACCGGCGACCTCACAGCAGGGGCCAGGTCGTTGCTGGATGTCACACAGCGACAGCGACGGGACGTCGCTGCAACGTCACAGAAAATGGTGACGTAGCAGCGACGTCGTTGTCGTTGTCGCTGTGTGTGACACCAGCTTTATTTTAACTATTGAGTCTTTTGCATTTTATTACCTGTAACTCCCTTCTGCATACTCAGTTTAAGCTAATATGACTAAAAAGCGCTCATGCTGATAATTTATGGCTCATTAATAACAAAACAATAGTTTCCAGCTCAACTAATTTAGTCCAATCAGCCTACAAAGTTCTCCCTACACCGACTATGATGCCCTCCTGGACCCTCAGAGATGTTGGATATTTTTCTCTGCAGAGGACTTTGTAAAAATCTATGTAAATTTAAGTTACCGTATATAGAAGTTACAAACTATTCCAAGTGAAATAATAATTAAATAAAAAAAATGTTATGATCATTATGATACTATAAAAAAAAGCTTTTTTGGGGACTCATAGCCTGTGTGCGCACGTGTGCTTTTTCATGCTTTTACGCTGCATTCTGCACCGCAGCGTAAAAGCATGCATCCTGCGTCTCCAGCACAATCTATGAAGATTGTGCAAATTCCATCCGCACGTTGCATTTTAGAACGCAGCGTTTTGGCTGCTGAAATATTTTGCCAAAACGCTGCGTTCTAAAAAGCAACATGTCACTTTTTTTGTGCATTCCGGATGCTTTTCCCCTCTGTCTATGGCAGAGCAAGCATCCAGAACGTATGAATTCCACATGCACAATGCTTTCAAAATACAGCTTTTCGGCTGCGTTTTGAAACGCACTTAAACGCTGCGGAATAGGACGCAGACGTGCGCACATACCCTTACACTTGTTTTTTGTGACATGCTTGTAAAAACATCATGAATTTTAGGCCTAGTTTTACTAGCATTTTTGTCCCTGTGGTTTTTGAACCATTTATCAATGGCAAAAAGAAGTGACATGCTACTTCTTTTTGCTGCAGAAATTCTGCAGCAAAACCTGTAAGGAAAAAAAAACGCAGTTTGCGCACAGCATTTTGGATTTCTCATAGATTTTGCTGGGCAAGGACTGCATGAACATTATGAACAAAAAACGCACCTTTTCTGCAGCAAAAACCACAGCAAATCCACAGCAAAAAATGCAGTGTGCGCACAGGGCTGAGGGTTTTTTATGTAGACTATGTAATTTGTGCTATATAGTTTAAAGTATAATCTGCTTATAGTCTTTTAGGCAGAAAAACACAAAAAACAACAGGACTTGTTCATACTTTTTGTTTTGCGTTTCACTGTTAAAAAAAACTCAAACAAAACAAAAAAAGGCTAACAGTTTCCTGTATTTTTCACAGCATTCTTTTCAGGCATTAGCAAGCATTTGTTATATGTTGTTTTTCCACATTTTTTTTTATAAGCCCTATAGAGAAGAATCTTGAAAAAAGTGCTTAAAAAGTACTATGCCCAGAGCATACTGTGAAAAAAACACAAATAAAAATCTCGTAATAAGGATTGTTTGTAGTGCTTTTTATATTTGTTTTAGGCTGTGTGCACACGTTGTAGATTTGTCATGTTTTTTACTTGTTTTTCAGATTTTTCCCAAAACCTCAAAGGGTTTCTGATGTCATC